>NW_027636012.1:0-122194 GCF_903797595.1 Erithacus rubecula | reverse complement strand
ACAAAATTCAGTGTGTTGCTCAGAGGAGGAGACCCCTGTCGCCCCAGGGTTTCCCAGCAGCAGTTTATGCTTTGCTGTGATTCTTTCTCTGGCACTCACAGCAGAGAAAGAGGTAAAAGCCCCAGAAGCCCAAACTCCAAAAATCCTTTAAGGTCCCCGGGGGGCGTGGGCGTCCCAGGCACAGCTGGGGGGCGCCCCCCTGAGCCGAGCCCCCTCCCCAGGCGCAGAGAAGGTGGAGGCCCTGCCCGAGCAGCCCCCCCCGGAGCCGCGGGCCCGCGCCCGCCTGCGCCAGGAGCTGGCGTCGCTGCCGGCTGAGCTGGTGACGCAGATCGGCAACCGCTGCCACCCCAAGCTGTACGACGAGGGGGACCCTGCTGAGAAACTGGAGCTGGTCACGGGTACGGGGCCTGGGGGGGCCAGGGGACAGCCAGGGGACAGCCAGGGGGGTCTGGGGACAGCCCCTCAGCCCGGCGTGGCGTGGGCAATCAGCTTGTCCCAGTTCTTGAACCGCGGGTGAGCGTTCTTAAAGTGGGAGCCTGTGGTGATGAGGATGGGAGTGGGGAGGGGGGAATGGCTGGGGACAACAAAATGGGGCTGGGGGACAGCTGGGGATCCCAAAAACATGGCTGGGGGACAGCTGGGGACACCATTGCCCCCAATCCCAGGGGACAGGGACACCCAAATTCCCCTCATCCCAAGGCACAAGCACCCCATTCCCCCAATCCCAGGGGACAGGGACACCCAAATTCCCCCAATCCCAGGGACAGGGACCCCATTCCCCCAATCCCAGGGCACAGGGACACCCCAATTCCCTCCCCCACCCCCCCCCCCGGTTTTGGGGTCCCTGCTGAGCCCCCCTGCCCCTCCCCAGGCACCAACGTGTACATCACGCGGGCGCAGCTGATGAACTGCCACGTCAGCGCGGGCACGCGGCACAAGGTGCTGCTGCGCCGCCTCCTCGCCTCCTTCTTCGACAGGTGAGCGCCCCAGCTGTGCCCCCAGGCCGGTTTGGGGGGGCTGGGAGGGTTTTGGGGGGGCTCAGCCCCTGGGGGTTGTTTTTTGGCAGGAACACGCTGGCCAACAGCTGCGGGACCGGGATCCGCTCGTCCACCAACGACCCCAGCAGGAAACCCCTGGACAGCCGAGTGCTGCACGCGGTCAAGTGTGAGTGGGGGGCTGGGGGGAATGGGGGGGATGGGGGAGGGGCTGGGGGGGCTCAGGGTGGGGGAGAGGGGGCTGGGAAATGGGGGGAGCAGATGGATGAGAGGGAACGGGAGCGGGGAAACTGAGGGGACACTGGGGGTGACAGGGACACTGAGGGGACACTGAGGGGTGACAGGGGCACTGAAGGGACACTGAGGGGACACTGGGGGTGACAGGGGCACTGAGGGGTGACAGGGGCACTGAGGGGTGACAGGGACACTGAGGGGACACTGAGGGGTGACAGGGACACTGAGGGGTGACAGGGGCACTGAGGGGACATTGAGGGGCACTGAGGGGTGACAGGGGCACTGAGGGGACATTGAGGGGCACAGGGGGGTGACAGGGGCACTGAGGGGACACTGAGGGGTGACAGGGACACTGAGGGGTGACAGGGGCACTGAGGGGTGACAGGGACACAGAGTGGTGACAGGGACACTGAGGGGTGACAGGGGCACTGAGGGGTGACAGGGGCACTGAGGGGACACTGAGGGGACACTGGGGGTGACAGGGGCACTGAGGGGTGACAGGGGCACAGAGGGGACACTGAGGGGACACTGAGGGGTGACAGGGGCACTGAGGGGACACTGGGGGTGACAGGGGCACTGAGGGGTGACAGGGGCACTGAGGGGACACTGAGGGGTGACAGGGGCACTGAGGGGGCACTGAGGGGACACTGAGGGGACACTGAGGGGTGACAGGGGCACTGAGGGGACACTGAGGGGTGACAGGGGCACTGAGGGGTGACAGGGGCACTGAGGGGGCACTGAGGGGTGACAGGGGCACAGAGGGGACACTGAGGGGTGACAGGGGCACTGAGGGGGCACTGAGGGGACACTGAGGGGACACTGGGGGTGACAGGGGCACTGAGGGGACACTGAGGGGTGACAGGGGCACTGAGGGGTGACAGGGGCACTGAGGGGGCACTGAGGGGTGACAGGGGCACTGAGGGGACACTGAGGGGTGACAGGGGCACTGAGGGGACACTGAGGGGACACTGGGGGTGACAGGTCCCTAAATCAGCAAAGCAGCTGATAGTTCAAAAAGGTGTGAGAGACTTTAATTCACCTGAAAGTTTCAATTCAGTCTTTGAAATCTTAACACATTTTAATCCACCTAAAGGTTTGAATTCAATCCTTGCTTGAAACCTTAACACATTTTAATTCACCTGAAGATTCCAATTCAATCTTTGAAATCTTAACACAATTTAATTCACCTGAAGGTTTTGATTCCATTTTTCTTGAAATCCTAACACACCTTAATTCACCTAAAGGTTTGGATTCAATCCTTGGTTAGAATCTTAACACACTTTAATTCACCTGAAAGTTTTATTTTAATCTTTGAAACCTTACCACACTTTAATTCACCTGAAGGCTCAGTTCAACCCCAGCACTCTGACATCTCTCTGGGGACCCCAGAGACCCCCTGAGTGACCCCCCCACCCCCCCCCCCTTGCCCAGTTTACTGCCAGAACTTCGCCCCCAACTTCAAGGAGAGCGAGATGAACGCGATCGCGGCCGACATGTGCACCAACGCGCGGCGCGTGGTGCGCAAGAGCTGGATCCCCAAGCTGAAGCTGCTGATGGCCGAGGGCGACCCCTACCCCTCCTTCATCAGCGACACGGGCAAGCTGGAGCCCGAGCTGGTGGGCCAGGAGCCGCCCTTCGAGGGGGGCGGCGCCGAGCCCGAGGGGGGCGCGGCGGGGGAGGGGCTGCAGTGAGCCCCGCCCCCCCGGACCGACCCGGGGGGCCGCGGGAGGGGGCCCAAAAGTGGGGGATTCACCCCGTCCCCAAATCCTCCGGGAATAGGGAATCCACCCCCAGGAGAGGGGCACCCCCCCAGTGAGGATGTGGGGACCCCCCCTATGGCACAGGGACCCCCCCAGTGAGGGCTTGGGAACCCCCCCGTGGCACAGGGACCCCCCCAGTGTAGGGACCCCCCCGCAGTGAGGGTTTGGGGACCCCCCAGTGAGGATGTGGGGACCCCCCCTATGGCACAGGGACCCCCGCAGTGAGGGCTTGGGGACCCCCCGTGGCACAGGGACACCCCCCAAGTGTAGGAACCCCCCCAGTGTAGGGACCCCCCCCAGTGAGGGTTTGGGGACCCCCCCCGTGGCACAGGGACCCCCCTCCATGGACCCACGTGGTTTAGGGACCCCCCCCCCCTAAAAAACGGGGGTAGGGACCCCACAGCAAGGCCCCCCGCCAGAATTTGGGGTGTTTTTTTGGGGGGGGGGGCGGCAGCATCTCGGCACAAGCGCAGCTGCCCCTCCCCCCAGCACGGGGAGGGGGCTGGGGGGGCTCATTTGGGGGTGCTGTGCCCCCTCCCCAGAGCCCCCCCTCGTCCCCCTCCCCCTCCAGGAACCCGCATGTGTCCCCCCCGTGTCCCCCCCCAGGGACCCCCAGCGCTCTGGGCAGCCCCTCCCCCCCCGCATGTGTCCCCCCAGGTCACCTGTGCCCCCCCCCCCACCTGTCCATGTGTGTCCCCAGGTGTGTGTCCCCCCCCCCGGCACAAAGGGGGGGTGTCACCTGTCTGTGTCCCCCCTCCCCCCAAAGGAGCCAGGACCCCCCAAAATGGAGCCAAATTGTGGGGGGGGGTTGTCCCTTATTGGGGGGGGGGGGACAGGTGTGTGTGTGTGACCTGGGGGGGATCTCACCTCTTATTTGGGGGGGGACCCCAGAGGGGGGTGGGGGACACGGGGACGCCCCTCCCCCACCCCAGGGTTTGGCTCCGGCTTCGCTTAAAGGGAAACTGAGGCACAGTTTGTTGACCCCGCCCCCTCCCCCCCCCCCAAATCCCGCTCAGCTTGGGGGGGCGGGGGGAGTCCCCAGGTGTCCCCACTGCCCCCCCCCCCCCCCCCCCCAGGTCTCCTGACGTTTGGTCAAGTGCCTTACCCGCCCCTCCCCCCGGGCTCCCGCCGCGTCCCCCCCGCCCCCCCTTGTCCCCCCCCGCACGGGGTGGGGGCACAGGGACCCCCCAAATCCCCCTCATCCCCCCCCCCCCAGCTCCCCGTGCCTCAGTTTCCCTTTTCCCCAGAGTTCTGTCGGTCTCACCCTGCCCGAGGGGGGGGTGGGGGTGGGTGTCCCCGCTGTCCCCTCCCCCGTCCACCCCCCCCACCCAAAATCGGGGTCCAGCCCCTCTCTGCTGTACAGAATGGGGGGAGGGGGCGGCGGCTCGGCAGCATGGACCCCCCCCCCGTGCTTGCGCTTCCCCCTCCCCAAAATTGTCTGTCCTGTGTAATGAAGTGCCAAGACCGCCCCCCCCCCCTTCTGGAGCCCCCCCAGACCCACCAGGCCCCCCCGGGACCCCCCCCGAGCCCCCCGACGCTGGAGGTTGCACATGAACTGCTGTTGGGCGCGAGGGAGCGTGTGAATAGTGAAAATAAACACAGAGTTTGTAACAGCCGCGCCCGGGACCCCAAAAAAAACGGACTGGGAACCCCAAAAAACGGATTGGGAACCCCAGAAATGGCTTGGGAGCCCCAAAAAACGGCATGGGAACCCCAAAAAACGGATTGGGAACCCCAAAAATGGCTTGGGAGCCCCAAAAAACGGCATGGGAACCCCAAAAACGGCATGGAAACCCCAAAAATACCGTGGGAACCCCAAAAACGCCCAGGGACCCCAAAAAACGGTGTGGGAAACACAAAAAACCGTGTGGGAACCCCAAAAACGGCCCGGGAACGCCAAAAACGGTCTGGGAGGGGTGGGAATAGTGGGAGGGGTCGCGCAGGGCTGGCCCCGCCCCTTTCCCGCCCTTGTATGGGCATCCGGAAGCGGCGATTTCCCGCCCTCCTGCGCGCGGTCCGTGACGTCACGTTTCCTTATATGGGCGTGGGGCGGGGCCGGGGATCCCCGGGTTATTCGGGGGGGGGGGGCACGGAGGGGGCGCAGGGACCCCCAAAAACACCTGGAGGGGATTCCAGGGGAATTCCAGCCCCCTCCCCAATTTCCAGAGGAATTCCAGACCCCACTCCCCAAATTCCAGGGGAATTCCAGACCCCCCTCCCCAATTTCGGAAGTCAAGAACCCAAAAACAGCTGTGGGAGAAAGATCAGAGAAAAACCAGAAGAGCTATTCTTTTATTCTTCTCTTCTTCTATTATTTTATTCTTTTATTCTTCTATTTTTCTATTATTTTGTTATTTTCTTCTTTTATACTTCTGTTCTTCTATCCTTCTATCCTTCTATTCTCCTAATTTTTAATTCTTTTTTCTTTTATTCTTTTATTCTTCTATTCTCCTATTCTTTTATTCTTTTATTCTTCTATTTTTCTATTATTTTATTTTATTCTTCTATTCCTTTATTCTTTTATTTCTCTGTTCTTCTTCTATTCTTTTATTTTTTTATGCTTCTATTCATCTTCTATTCTTCTATTCCTTTATTCTTTTATTTCTCTGTTCTTCAATCCTTCTATCCTACTATTCTTCTATTCTTCTTCTATTCCTTTATTCTTTTATTTCTCTATTTTTCTTCTATTCTTCTATTTTTTATTCTTCTATTTTTCTATTATTTGATTCTTCTATTCTTTGATTCTTTTATTCCTCTATTCTTCTTCTATTCTTCTGTTCCTTTATTCTTTTATTCTTTTGTTCCCCTATTCTTCTATTCCTCTATTTTCACCCAGAAACACCAAGCCAAGCTCTTTGCCTCCAGGAGGATGTTTTAAATATTTCCCTAACTCTTTTCCCAGATGGAAAATATCCCGGCAGCCTTTGCGGATGTAATTCCCCGTTAGATCCCGGCAGCCACTGCGGCAGCAATGCCCCGATATATCCCGGCAGCCACGGCGGCAGCAATGCCCCGATATATCCCGGCAGCCACTGCGGCAGTAATGCCTCGGTGTATCCCGGCAGCCACTGCGGGAGCAATGCCCCGATATATCCCGGCAGACCTTGCGGCAGTAATGCCCCGTTATATCCCGGCAGCCTCTGCGGCAGTAGTGCCCCGATATATCCCGGCAGCCTTTGCGGCAGTAATGCCCCGGTGTATCCCGGTAGCCTTTGCGAGGCTGAAGTTCCGGTATATGCCGGCAGCTTTTCAGGGGGAAAAAAACACGTCTCTGTATTTTTGCAGCCTTTCCGGGAATAAAGCTCCGTGTATCCCCACGGTCTGTGCGGAAAAAACGGCCCTGGTGTGTCCTTGCGTTTTTTTACAGCAAGAAGGCCGCGGTTTATCCCGGGAACCTTGCGGAAATAGCGCCACGGTGTATCCCGGGAGCCCTTGCGGCAGCAATGCCCCGGTATATCCCGGCAGCCTTTGCGGCAGCAATGCCCCGGTGTATCCCGGCAGCCTTTGCGGCAGCAATGCCCCGGTGTATCCCGGTAGCCCTTGCGGCAATAATGCCCCGGTATATCCCGGTAGCCTTTGCGAGGCTGAAGTTCCGGTATATGCCGGCAGCTTTTTCAGGGGAAAAAACCACGACTTTCTATTTTTGCAGCCTTTGCGGGAATAAAGCTCCGTGTATCCCTACGGTCTTTGCGGAAAAAAACGGCCCTGGTGTGTCCTTGCGTTTTTTTACCGCAAGAAGGCCGCGATTTATCCCGGCAGCCCTTGCGGAAAGAGCGCCCCGGTGTATCCCGGGAGCCCTTGCGGCAGTAATGCCCCGGTATATCCCGGCAGCCACTGCGGCAGCAATGCCCCGGTATATCCCGGCACCCCTTGCGGCAGTAATGCCCCGGTATATCCCGGCAGCCCTTGCGGCAGTAATGCCCCGGTATATCCCGGTAGCCTTTGTGAGGCGGAAGTTCCGGTATATACCGGCAACTTTTTCAGGGGAAAAAAACACCTCTCTGTATTTTCGCAGCCTTTGCGGAAATAAAGCTCCGTGTATCCCTACGGTCTGCGTGGAAAAAAACGGCCCTGGTGTGTCCTTGCGTTTTTTACAGCGAGAATGCCGCGATTTATCCCGGCACCCGTTGCGGAAATAGCGCCCCGGTATATCCCGGCAGCCCTTGCGGCAGTAAGCCCCGGTGTATCCCGGCAGCCTTTGCGGCAGTAATGCCCCGGTGTATCCCGGCAGCCCTTGCGGCAGTAATGCCCCGGTGCATCCCGGCAGCCCTTGCGGCAGCAATGCCCCGGTGTATCCCGGCAGCCCTTGCGGCAGTAAGCCCCGGTGTATCCCGGCAGCCTTTGCGGCAGCAATGCCCCGGTGTATCCCGGCAGCCTTTGCGGCAGTCAGCCCCGGTGTATCCCGGCAGCCCTTGCGGCAGCAATGCCCCGGTGTATCCCGGCAGCCCTTGCGGCAGTAAGCCCCGGTGTATCCCGGCAGCCTTTGCGGCAGTCAGCCCCGGTGTATCCCGGCAGCCTTTGCGGCGGTAAGCCCCGGTGTATCCCGGCCCGTCCAGCGCTCCTGCCCCGTTTGCCCCGGGCCCGGCCCCGCAGCCGCGGTCATGGCTCAGGGCCGGCCCAAGGCGGCGGCCAAGCGTCCGAAGGTGGCGCCGGCGGCGGCTCGTGCGGCTCGGGGCCCGCGGAAGGGAGGTGAGGCGCCTGCCGGGGCCCGGGGAACGGTGCGGGGGCGCGGGCGGACTCGGCGCTCCGGGGTCCCTCGGGGGCGCCCCGAGATGAGCGGCGAGCGGGCGCCGGGACTTTAGGGTGCAAGGAGGCTCCGGTTTGGCGGCGTGTCCCGTACCGGTCGCGGGGGGGTCTCCGGTGGCGTCTCGGTGGCTTTTTTGGGGGACACGCGGCTCCGGCCGCTCGGGGCTGTCGGTCTCTCGGTCTCAGCCCAGCCCCGCTCTCCTCAGGCCGCTCCATCGCCCCGAAGAAGCTCCGCGTGATTCAACAGCAGCAGCTGCAGAAGGTGAGGGGGCCGTGGCGGGGCCCGGGGGGCTCCCCGTGCCTCCGCTGATCCCCCGCGCTCTCCCCAGCGCCTGGAGGTCGGGATCAGGATGCGGATCGAGCGGGAGACCGTGCAGCGCGCGCAGGGCAGCCTCCCCAAAAAGCTGGCCCTGGTCTCGGCGCCGCCGCCCGCCCAGGAGAAAGCCAAGAAGGGCCGCGGCTGAGCCCCCCGGGATCGTGCCCGGAGCCCCCTCAGTGACCGAGCGAGGCTCGGGCGAGCTGTTCTCAGCCCCGCCGCTCTTTAATAAAAGGGGTTTGCGGTGCGCCCCCGCACCCTCCAGGCTGGTGTCTGATTTGCGGGGATGTGTCCGCACAGGGCTTGGGGAGCTCCTGGAGGCCACGTCCCAGGAAGGGGGTGGGTGAACGTCGGGGAAGCGCCGAGATTGTGGGTCCCCTAAGGGTGTCCCGGTAGCCCCGGGAGCGTTTTGGGGGCGAGGTGGGTGTTCCCGGGAGCCTCGAGGATCCCACGGAGGTCGCGCTGTCCCCCAGGGGCGTCCTTGCATCCACTGGGGTGTCCCGATGTCCTTGGGGGGTGCATCCGCTTCGATTCCGAGCGGATCCCGCTGTCTCCGAGTGCCCCCGGTGTCTTCAGGTGGTTCTGGGAGTGCCCGTGGGGATTCTCTGGGTCCCTGAGACTCCTGGGGAGGGTCTCGAGGGGATCCCGGCATCGTTGGGGCGGAGCTGCGAGTGTTTCTCGGGGGTCTCTGTGTTTTTGGGGTACTCTCAGAGGGTCCCGGCGGATTCCCGGGGTGGGGATGGATCCCGCCCTTTTCCGTTTCCCGGCGCCGCCACAACTTTATGAATGGATCGGCGGGCCCCGCCCCTTTCCCGTGGCTCCGCCCCCGCCCCGCGCTGATTGGTGAGCTGCGCTGTGACTGGCAGCTGGCCCCGCCCCGCGCTGATTGACAGCGCACTGAGCCGCGGCAGCCAATGGGGGCGCGGCGCCCCTTTCTGGGCGGGCACAGACACGTGGGTGCCTCCCCTCCCCCACCATGGGTGGGGCCCGAGAGGGCGTGGTCAGCGCGCGAGCCCCACCCCCAATGACGTAAGGGAAATTCCCTGGAATCGGCGCCGCCGGGTTTATTTTGGGAAACAAACAGGGAACGGTTGGGGGAGGGGCTGGAGGCCGGCGCCCCCCCCCGGGGCCTCGCGCGGGGCGGGGCCCCCCCGGACCCCCCCGAGCCCCTCCCGTGACTCACCCACCGCCGCCGGGGCCGCGGCCGCTGCCGGGGCTCGCCCGGGATCGGGGGGGGGGGGAGGAGAAACGGGAACAGCAGCCACG
This sequence comes from Erithacus rubecula, assembly GCF_903797595.1. Classification (NCBI taxonomy): domain Eukaryota; kingdom Metazoa; phylum Chordata; class Aves; order Passeriformes; family Muscicapidae; genus Erithacus; species Erithacus rubecula. The sequence continues at coordinate 112,877 of NW_027636012.1, read as the reverse complement.
CCCCACAGCCCCCCACCGGGACCCCCCAGAAAACCACGGACCCCCAAATCCTCGCACTGCCCCCCCCAGCACCCCCCAAACCCTGCGGAACCCCACACCCCCTCCTAGCGCCCCACGAGCTCCTGCCAGCCTCCGTTCGAACCGTGCTCGAGGCTTCCTGCGCCCCCTCCCCTCGTTTCTGGGTGACCCCTCCGGTGGTTTTGGGGTCTCGGTGCTGTGGAAGATCCTGCGGGTCCCGGTGAGCTCGGCGAGAGCGGCAGACACGCAGGACCAGAGAGTCTGGGGGGTCCCCGGGGGGGGTTGGAGGGCTCAGGGGCAGTTGGGGACCCCCAAGGGGTTCTCGGGGTGCGGGGGCCCGACCCCTGTTCCTGCTGAACTGAGCCAGTTTATCCAAAGCAACTGCAAATCAGCTCAGCGGGCACCGGGGGCGGCGCCCGGGGGGGCCGAGGGTTTCGGGGACTCCGGGGGCGCCCCAGGCTGTCCCAGGGGTCCGTGCTCCTCCTGCATGCAGTGGAGCTCGGGGGTCTGGGGGCCCAGGGGGATTCAGGGGGATCCCGGGGAGGGGCTCCAAGGGTTTTGGGGAGGACCGGGAGAGCCCCGAAGGTTTGGGGGGCCCCTGGGGGGCCCCGGTGTCCGGGTGCGGGGGGCGGGAGGCGGAACTTAGCCACTGTGAACACGGCGCGGCTGGACTCTGTTCACAGGTGGGCTAAGCCCTGCCCCCCGGCCCCCAAAACCCCCCAGCACCCCAAAACCACCCACGGAGCACCTGCACAGCCTGCCACCCCCACCCCGCACCCACACTCCCCTCCAGGGTCTCCAGGGCCCCCCCAAACCCCCTCCCCTGCCCCCCCCCGGCGCAGTGGCGGGGGCTGGGGCCCGTTGGAAATCCCTGGCAATGTGATTTTGGGCAGAAACGGTAAAAAATCCCATCGCCAGGAACCCCGGCGGGCGGCAGCGGTGGGGGGGGTCGCACACCCCGGTGCCGGTCCCGGTGCTCCCTCGGTGCCGTCTCTGCGCTGAGTCCGGAGCCCGGTGCCACCTGCAGGAATGGGGGGAGCTGGTCACACCTGGAGGGTCACCCCCGGGGGGCTCCAGGTGTTTTGGGGGGATCCGGGAGGGTCCCGGGGCAGGGGAGGCTCTGTGGGAACGGGACGGGCACATGGTGGCACCGGGGGGACACAGGAGGGACTGCGGGACTGGGACACGGGCCAGGGGGACACGGGACTGGGACTGGGGGATACGGGACTGGGACATGGCCCTGGTGCCTGTCCCCAGTCCCAGCACAGCCCGGGCTGTGAACGTGTCCCCGGCAGTGCCACGTCCCCAGTGTCCCCTCGGTGTCCCCATGGCGGGACAGGCGCACCGGGACCCCCTGGATGTCCCTCATGGGCCGGGACTCGTGTCCCCCGGTGCCACCAGTGTCGCTATGTCCCCGTCAGCCAATGTCGGGACCCCCGTGACCCCAGGCTGTGGCAGTGGGTCACATTGTCCTAGCCCCGGTGGCCCCGGCACTGGTGGCACTGGTGGCACTGGTGGCACTGGTGTCCCCGCGGCCGGGGCTCTGCAGGCGCCATGTGGGACCCACGAGGCCCCGCCCGATCGTGACATCAGCGTCGTCACGACAACGGGGCGACTTCAAAGGGAATCGGGTGGAACCGACCCAAAAAATGGGGGTAAACAGCGGCAGCGGTACCGACACGGGCCCGGGGGGCTCGGGGGGGGCTTGAAGGGTTCCCCGATCCTGGGTCCCCGCTGCGGGAGTAGCGACAGTCGCGACGGTGCCGGCGCGCCGGTGCCAACGGCGGCAGCACCGACAGGAGGCCGGGAGGGGTCCGGGGAGGGCTCGAGGGTCCTGGGGGGTCCGGGGATGCCCAGACCCGAGGGTCCCTGGGCAGGGCTCGCAGTGGCTGTGACAGCAACAGCCCTTCGGTGCCGCCAGTCCCGCTGGCACCGTGGGCACAGCCCGGTGCCCCCAAAGTGTGGGGCGGGGGGCGACCACGCTTCTGGGGCTGGCCTGGATTTGGGCCCCCACCCGGGTTCTGGGGTGTATCCCCCGGTTTTGGGGGCCCCCCCGGTTGTGGGGGGCCCCTCCCGGTGCCCCCCCGGCGCCAGGGCGGTGCCGGCCCGGCCGCCCCGACCGGCTCCCGCGGCCCCGGGCGGGGGCGGCCCCGGCGGGGGGGGGCGGGGGGTGGCCGGTGCCAAAATTCCCACCTTCGTCCCCAAAACGGGAGAGGGAAAAGGCAGCGGCGCCGCCCGGCGCCTGCGGAATGCAGGAACAAGGGTGGGATGGGGGGGCAGGAGCTTCTGGGGGCCGTGGGGTAGGGGGCTGATTTCGGGGGGTGCTTTGGGGTGCGGTGTCGGGAGGGCAGAGCGGTGAGGGCTGAGGGGGTCTCCAGCTGGGTGTGTTGAGGGGCGGGGGGCTCTGAGTGTTGGTGATCCCGAGGCCGGAGGGTTGAGGCCGGGGGTGCCGTGGACTCGGGGGGTCCCCAGGCCGGGGGGCAGCGGGTCTGGGGGCTCCGATCCGCGGAGATCCGCCGGGCTGGGGGTCCAACGCTGCGGGGCTGGGGAGAGCCAACACCGCGTGGATTTGGGGGTTTCCAGGCCCTGGGGCGTCCGTGAGTTTCGGGGGTCCCAGGCCGGGAGGGGTCTGGGGTTTGGGGATGTGACGCCAGGTGAGTCCTGGAGTTCCCAGAGCAGAGGGGCTCTGGGGGTTTCGGGGTTCCCAGGCCACGGGAGGTTGTGTGACATTTGGGGTTCCCAGGCCGGGCGGGGGGGGGTTGTATCTGTGGGTCTGGGGGCTCTCAGGCCGGGGTGGGGGGCAGGGTGTTCGGGATTTGGGGTTCCCAGGCCGGGGCGGCTCCGGCGTCGCGCGGGCCAAGCGGGGGCGGGGGCGGGAAGGGGCCGCCCCGTCCGCGCCCGTCGGCGCCGGGGGGAAAGGATGAATCACCGCCCGGCGCCGCCGCCCCCCCGGCCCCCCCGGCCCCCGCCCCGCCGGCAGGCCCGGAGCCCCCCGACTCCCCCCGGGACCCCCGGGACGCCGCCCGGACGGCCCGCACCCCCCTGCCCGCCCCTCGCCGGCCTCGGGCCGTCGATGGCCGCGGCGCTGCCGCCGCCGCCCCCGGGGGAACGCGGCGGCTCCGGCGGGATGTGGCGGGACCCCGCGGCCCTTCCCGCCATCCCCGCCATGGCCGGGCACGAGGCCACGGCCGCGGCCCCTCTCCCGCCGCCCCGGAACCTTCCGGGGGTCCCGCGGGGCCGGTACTCACCGGGAGCGGCGGCCGGGGGTCCCGGGGGGCTCCTGGGGGGGAGGCCGGGCCGGGGGGGGGGGCTCCGGGGGCTCCCGGGGGCTCCCCAAGTCTCTGACTTTTACTCCAAGAAGGGAAACGCTTTTAAACGCTTCGCTCCGCCCCGGGAGCGACGAGGCCGCGGCGGCGGAGGGAAGGGGGGGGGGGGGGAGGGACCGGGGCCGCCTCCGCCCGCCCCGGGACCGCCCCGGGCCCGCCCCGAGCCCGCACCGCCCGCACCGAACCGCACCGGGCCGAGCGCGCCCCGCCCCGGGCCCCGCGCAGAGCGCACCGCGCCGAGCCCGCAGCGACGGGACCGGGGCGGGCGGGCAAAGCAGCGGCCGTGGCGACGAGCCACGTGCCCGAGCAGGGGGGCTTCAGAGCCCCGGAGCGGGGGGGCTTCAGAGCCCCGGAGCGGAGCCCCCTGCCCCATGGCGAGGGGGCTCAGAGCCTGCTTGCCGGGAATGTGTGCCCCGTGGCGAGCGGGCTCAGTGCCCCACAGAAAGGGGGTTCAGTGCCCATGGCACAGGGACTGTGTGCCCCACAGAAAGGGGGTTCAGTGCCCATGGCACAGGGACTGTGTGCCCCACAGAAAGGGGGTTTAGTGCCCATGGCACAGGGACTGTGTGCCCCATAGAAAGGGCGTTTGGTGCCCATGGCACAGGGACTGTGTGCCCCATAGAAAGGGGGTTCAGTGCCCATGGCACAGGGACTGTGTGCCCCATAGAAAGGGGGTTCAGTGCCCCATGGCGAGTGGGCTCAGTGCCCCACAGGAAAGGGGTTTTGGTACCCATGGCACAGGAGCTCAGTGCCCCACAGAAAGGCGGTTCAGTGCCCCATGGCACAGGATTCTTGCACCCCACAGTGAGCAGCTGCCGTGCCCCATGGCTGGGGCCGGGGCACCCCACAGTGCGCGGGTGCCCCGTGGCCGTGGGGCGCCAGAGGCGCTGGCGGGGCCGGGGGGGCTGGGGGTCACCATGGCGATGCTGCACACACAGACATTAAACAGAGTTTTATATCGGAAGTAGCGAAACCACAACACGTCACCGCTGCCGCGGCGCCAGCCCTGCCCCACACCCTGCAGCCCTGCCCCACAGCCCGCCCTAGCCCCCTGCCCCAGAGACTGACCCACAGCCCCCTGCCCCACGGCCAGTGCTGCCCCACAGACTGCCCCATGCCCCCCCTACCCACCTGCCCCCACAGCAGTGGGGCAGGATGGCCACCCCAGTGCCCCCCAGTGCCTCCCAGTGCCCCCCAGTGCCTCCCAGTGTCCCCCAGTGCCTCCCAGAATCCACCAGGCCCTTCCTGGTCCCACCCCACATCTGGCAGTGACGGCACATCTGGGACAGAGCAGCACTCCCCCCCCCCCCCCCTGGGCTTCGCCAGCTGCTAATTTTAACCACGGGACCCCCCCCGTTCACCCGCGGGCCCCCAGGCTCAGCGTCAGGCACAGAACATGGAACATGGAACATGGGACGGGAAACGTGGCACGGGACACGGGATGTGACCACGGCGCTGCGAACACACGGCACACGCGTGTGCCCACACGTGGCCCTACACACCTGCACATGCAGATAGCCCTGCACACCTGCACACACCTGCACAGGCACGTCACACCCGCACAGGCCCAGGGCTGGCCCGTGATGGCCGTGCCAGGTTCCTGTCGGCCCCACAGTGGCTGTGCTGAGGCCCTGCTGAGACCGTGGTGGCCGTGCCAGGTCCCTGTTTGCCTCCAGTAGCCGTGGAGGCTGTGCCGGCTGCCTGTGGGTCCCACGGTGGCCCTGCCGGCCCTGCTGGGTGCCTGTGTGGCCGCGGTGGCCGTGCGGGCTCCCTGCGGGCTCCCTGTGGGCTCCCTGTGGGCTCCCTGTGGCCCAGGGCTCGGCGATGCCCTTTCTAGGCAATGGCAGCAGCCGGGCCATCGCCCACGCGCCGCCGGCACATTCCTCCCGCCTGAGTCAGCCCGGCCGGGAGGAGCGGGAGCAGCAGCGGGGCCGGCAGGGCCCGGGCACGGCAGGGCACGGCATGGCACTGACACGAGAACTGCAGGGCACGGCATGGCACTGACACGGGAACTGCAGGGCATGGCATGGCTCTGACACGGGAACTGCAGGGCACGGCATGGCACTGACACGGGAACTGCAGGGCATGGCATGGCTCTGACACATCTCAACATGGCACTGACACGGGAACTGCAGGGCATGGCATGGCACTGACACATCTCAACATGGCACTGACACGGGAACTGCAGGGCACGGCATGGCACTGACACGGGAACTGCAGGGCATGGCATGGCTCTGACACATCTCAACATGGCACTGACACGGGAACTGCAGGGCACGGCATGGCACTGACACATCTCAACATGGCACTGACACGGGAACTGCAGGGCACGGCATGGCACTGACACATCTCAACATGGCACTGACATGGGAACTGCAGGGCACGGCATGGCACTGACACGGGAACTGCAGGGCACGGCATGGCTCTGACACATCTCAACATGGCACTGACACGGGAACTGCAGGGCATGGCATGGCACTGACACATCTCAACATGGCACTGACACGGGAACTGCAGGGCACGGCATGGCACTGACACGGGAACTGCAGGGCATGGCATGGCTCTGACACATCTCAACATGGCACTGACACGGGAACTGCAGGGCACGGCATGGCACTGACACATCTCAACATGGCACTGACACGGGAACTGCAGGGCACGGCATGGCACTGACACATCTCAACATGGCACTGACACGGGAACTGCAGGGCACGGCATGGCTCTGACACAGCTCAACATGGCACTGACACGGGAACTGCAGGGCATGGCATGGCTCTGACACTGACACATCTCAACATGGCACTGACATGGGAACTGCAGGGCACGGCATGGCACTGACACTGACACGGCTCAACACGGCACTGACACGAGTGTCATTGGCAGGGAACTGCAGGGCACAGCCTGGCTCTGACACGGGTGTCACTGCCATGGAACTGTAGGGAAGAACATGGCACTGACACAGCTCAACACGGCACTGACACAGGTGTCACTGGCAGGAAACTGCAGGGTATAGCATGGCACTGACACAGCTCAACATGGCACTGACATGGGTGTCACTGCCATGAAACTGTAGGGAAGAACACGGCACTGACACAGGTGTCACCAGCAGACAACAACAGGGCACAACATGGAACTGGCTGTCCCTGGCATGGCACAGACCAGCACGGCTCGTGTGTGTCACATGGCACAGACATGGCACCACGCTCAGGGAGCCCTGGCACTGGGGGAACTGGGAGAACTGGGCTCAGAGCACAGCTGTCACTGGGAGCACTGGGGAGGGGGGGCACCGGGCCGGGATTTCCCTTTCCTCCCCCTGGCTGCTCCGTCCTGGCTCCTTCCTTCCTCAGCCTGGGCCGTGCCTGGACGCCCCACTGGATCCCCTCAGATCCCGGGGACACCCCAGCGCCCCCAGCGTCCCCAGCCGCCTGCGGCTTCTGTCCCCCCCCGGGACCCCTGCGGCGCCTTTGCCGGGGGCCGGGGCTGGGGGTCTCTGGGGGGCAGAGCCGTGGGTCGCTGGGTCCCCAAGGGCTCCTGTCGCGGGTCCTGGCGTTGCCGCGCGACGCTGTTTTGGCGGGGCTGAGTCACGGCCGTGACTCACCGGCAGCCCCGGGACCGGCACCACCGGGCGGGGCCACCGGGGGCGGGCCAGGCTTGCCCGGGGGAGGGTCCCCGGGGGGGTGTCCCCGAGCGGGGGGAGGGCTCCGGGGGTGTTCCCTGGGGGGAGGGTGCCCGGCCCCTCCCAGGGCACGAGGCAGAGGGGTGATGCGCACCCCCGGGACCCCCAGGTGCCCTCCCCGCACCCCCAGATTCGCCTTCACCCCGAAGCCTCCCCGAATATTCGTGTCCCCCCGCGGCGGTGGGGGCCCGGGGGGATCCCGGTGCCACGGGGGGAGAGCGGGAGGAGCCCCGGGAGCCCCGGTGCGGCGGGTGGGGGCTCTGGGGGGTGACTCAGGGCCCAGCCACGCGCCCGTGAGTCACCCCGGGCCGGGATCGGCGGGTCCGGACAAAGGCGCTTTCACATGAACGGGCCCCCCGGCACCCCCGCAGACCCCCCCAAACCGTGAGGGCCCCTCCGGGGTGTTTGGAGGGGCAGCACCCTCTCTCTCCCCGTGTTCCCACCCCCGTCCCGGCGTCAAGCCCCGGCTTGTCGGGCCCGGTGAGTCACCGCAGCCGGGCAGGGCCGCGCCGGGCGCTGCGGCGCCGCCGGGGGCCCCGGGACCCCCGGGACCGGGCACGGGGACCATCGGGACCCTCGGGACCGCCGGGACGGGACAATGGGACCACCCCGGCAGTGGCGATGGGGAGGCCCCGGGATGCAGCGGCGGAGCGCCTGTGCCGCCGTGTGCCGCCGTGTGCCACCTCACGTGCGACAGTGGCTCTGCCGCTACCACCTCCGCCTCCCCCCTTCTTCCCGTGCCTCAGTTTCCCCTCTCGCATGATGCCGGATTGTGCCGTGCCACGAAGCCCCCGCTCCACGGCTGCCTCGGGGGGAGGCTGCCGCGCTGCTTGGGGTCCGCTGGGGGGAACACGGGGTTCCCCCTCTCCAGACCGCACCCCGAGACCCCCAGCCGGGCTCGCAGGAGTTAACGGCGGCCGCGGCCCCCTTAAAGGGGCGGGGCTGGAGGGGGCGGAGCCTTCGGGGGGGCTGGCGGCCAATCAGCGTCGAGGAGGCGGCACTGAGAGCTGCGCTGAGCCCCCCCCCGGCTGAGCGGGGGACACGGGGACACCTGGGGACACCTGGGGACACCCGGGGACACCTGGGGACACACACCCGGGGACACCTGGGGACACACACCTGGGGACATCCCTCTCACAGAGGGGGTTTCACGGTTTCCCCAGATCCGGGGCATCCCGGATGAGCCTCTTTGGGGTCAAATTCGAGGGAATTGGTTCAGTCGGTAAATGAGAGCTCCCCTGACCCCCAGTTCATTCCCTTTTCCCCATTTCTCACTCCAGAAGCGGCTTTTCCTGCTCCACTGGGGTGCTGGGATTTGGTTGGTGAATTATCCCTGGATTTGGTACCTCGTTAGGGAGGGATCCTGGCGGGATTCCAGAGGGATCCCTGGGCACCGGGAACGCCAGGAGCAGGGTCGGACCCCGGCAAGAGATGGTACTGCGTGATGAGGGGATCCTCACAGGAGGGAGAACGGACACATCCCGGGTCCTGCAGGCAGCGGGGGGATCAGGCTGGATCCCGGGTCCCGGTGGACGGACGGCGGCGTTGGATCCCCGGTCTCACTAAGGAATGGGGGACAGTGCTCGATCCCAGATTCTGCCAGTGAATCCCCGACCTTCGAGAGTGTCCTGTGGCCTCCCGGAGCATCCCGGGGATCCTGGTGATCTTCACCAGGAAAACATTTCCCAAACCCACGGATTTCCCCCGGCGGGAGCAGCCAGGGCGCTGTGCCAGAGCCCCTCAGGTGCGGAGCTTGTGAAGCACCCAAAATTCCCGATCTTCCCCTAAAAGGCTGGGGAAGTGTCCCCTCCCAGCGCTGCGCGATCGCTGGGATGCCCCCGGGGCGGGGAGTTCTTTAGGCACACCGATTTACCCAAACGGCGGTGATTAACCCCCCATCCCCAAATGGCCGTGGCGTACCTAGGCCCGGCCCGGCGCCTTGGTGTCGGGAGGGGCTGGCGCACAGATCCCTTCGCCGAACTGCCGCCGCCCCGCCGCGCTGACCACGTGCGGGGAGAGCTGGCGGCGCTGCGACTGACCACGCGGAACCGCGTCCAGGCCCGGAACACCGGCAGAGCCACCGGCGACGGCACCGGGAACCGAGGGAAGGTCGGGAGTACCGGGATACAACGCTGTGGTGTCCAGCCCCACGGCAGCAGGAACACTGGCCAGAGCAGCCTCACGGCACACCAGGAGCACCAGGAACACCAGGAGCACCAGGAACACCAGGAGCACCAGGAGCACCAGAACCCTTCGGAGCAGGGAGGCACATCCAGCCATGAGCCGTGCGGGGAGCAGCGGTGGCATGAGAGGTGGCACAGGAGGTGACAGCAGAGGTGGCACTCGTCCCCATGCCACACCAGAGGGGACTCAAGGCTCTGCTCCCCAGCCTCACTCCGGAGACACCAGAGCCCCGCTCCATCCCAGCCCAGGCTGCACTGGGAGCACTGGGATCCCCATCCCGCTGCCAGGCGTGGAGCCTGCTGGCCACTTTGACATGTGGCGGGACTACCTGGGGCTGGCAGCCAACATGGCCACACTCCTCCATGAGCCTGCAGGCCGTGGGGACCCCTCGGGTCTGCTGGCTGCGTGTGCTGGATCCACTCCAGGTTCTGGGCCAGCTGGAGGTTCTGGATCAGCTCTGTATGCTGGACCAGCTCCACGTTCTGGGCCAGCTGGAGGTTCTGGATCAGCTCAGTTTGCTGGACCAGCCTCACGTTCTGGACCAGCCCCACGTTCTGGGCCGGCTCCCCGTGCCGGGCTGGCTCCCTGCTCCTTCTGCCAGCACAACGGCGAAGCCCCCAGCATGTACGAGTCGCACAGCCTGCGGGACGCGCAGGGCCGGCTGCAGTGCCCGGTGCTGCGCAGCTACGTGTGCCCGCAGTGCGGGGCCACGCAGGACCGGGCGCACACGCGCCGCTTCTGCCCCCGCACGCACCGCGGCTACACCTCCGTCTACCTGCGCCCGGTGCGCGCCAGGAGCGCCGGCGGCCGGCGGGACAAGGCCAGGACGGGCCCGGGGACCGGGGATGCCGTGTGACCCTGCAGGTACTGCGGGGCGGAGGTGGCACGGCTGAGCCTGGGTTCATCCCTGAGCAATCTCACCACGGAATTGGCACCGATGGAGGGAAGGGAGCACGCAGGTGCAGCGTTTGTGGTGTCCCAGTGGTGCCACAGTGATTGTGCTGCACCCAAACCTGGGCTTAGTCGGATTCCCATGAGGAATCTGGTCAGAAAACGGGTGGCAGGTAACACGGGGAAATAGCCAAAGGGTGGGAGACTCTGTGTCCCCACGCAGGTGCTGAGTGCTTTTGGATCCTGGATTTAGCCAGGGAGGGAATCTCACCAAGCAGCCTGACCTCAGGGAAGGAGGAGGCACTGGGAAGGATTACATAAGGAAGGAGAAATGTTTGGAGTCTGAATTGATCCAGGACAGGATTCCTGTGAGGAATCCCATCAGGGGTGTGGCACTAATCATGGGCTGTGTTCCTGGTGCTCACATCTCTCCCGGTTCTCTTCCAGGGATTTCCTCTGAGGATGAGACCAGCGCTTCCCACCGGGACCAGTCTCCCCAGTTTGTGCCGATTCCTGACACCACGGGACCCTGGAAGAGTCACTCCGGCCAGATATGGGCACTGCCAGTGGGGCCAGTTCTGCGTTTTGTGTCACGTTTGAGTTTGGAGTTCTGAGTTTTGGTTAATCCCAGGCTGGGAAGGGGCAGTGCTCCAGGTGCTGGGGTTGTTACTGGATGTTCTGAGTTGAGTTTTGGTTAATCCCAGGCTGGGAAGGGGCAGTGCTCCAGGTGCTGGGGTTGTTACTGGATGTTCTGAGTTGAGTTTTGGTTAACCCCAGGCTAGGAAGGGACTGGGAGAGGTCAGTGCTCCATGTGTTGGAGCCTTTATCCCAGCACCAGAGCTGTCACAGCGTTTTGGGTGGGTTTGGTGGGATCTGTTCACCCGTGAAAGCGGGAAGAGCCCGGCAGTCAGTGCTGGAACCGTTCTCCAGATAAGGGTGGTTTATTCCCACTGTTCCCATCAATAACTGGAATAAACAAATGGAGGCTATTCCTGCTGTCCCTACCCCTCTTTCCAGTGGCTGGCGGGCGCTGGCCTGCGGCCTCGCCGTGGCTTTGGCCGGCGCAGCAGCTCCAGTCCTCGGCGGGCGCCCATGGCCAGGCGGCTGCGGGGGCACGGGCGTCACCCAGGGCTGCCGGGCCCCATCCCAGGGAAATCCCGGCGGATTTGGCACTTACTTGAGGTCTGAGAGCTCCCGGATCAGCCCGTGGATGATGTCGCTGGCGTCCGCCGGCTCTGCGGCTCTGGCGCTGCTGAGAGGAGGAGAATTAGGACCGTCCCACTCCCCAAATCAGGAGTTTGAGCAAAATCGGGGATTTCTTCCTGGATCCACCCACCTTTCCCATGGCTGTGCTGGGCTGTTCCCCCTGGAGCCGGTGTGGATCTGGCCTGCAGTGTCCCATGGCTGCAGGGAAGGAAAGGACCTGGAGCCGGTGCCCAGCGGGAGAGGAGGGTCCCAGTTTGGGTGGGGAGGGGTCCCTGGGTCCCAGTTTGGGTGGGGAGGGTCCCAGTTTGGGTGGGGAGGGGTCCGTGGGTCCCAGTTTGAGTGGGGAGTGGCCTCTGGGTCCCAGTTTGGGTGGGGAGGGGTCTCTGGGTCCCAGTTTGGGTGGGGAGGGGTCCGTGGGTCCCAGTTTGGGTGGGGAGGGGTCTCTGGGTCCCAGTTTGGGTGGGGAGTGGCCTCTGGGTCCCAGTTTGGGTGGGGAGGGGTCCCTGGGTCCCAGTTTGGGTGGGGAGTGATCTCTGGGTCCCAGTTTGGGTGGGGAGGGGTCCGTGGGTCCCAGTTTGGGTGGGGAGGGGTCTCTGGGTCCCAGTTTGGGTGGGTTGGGGCCATCCCAGCTGTACCTTGTCCGCTGGGAGCTCTGGGCTGGTCCCTTCCCGCTGCTCCTGGCCCTGGCTGCTGGAGGCTGCTGGATCCAGAGCTGCTGTTGCCACACTGGAATTGCCTCTCGGGGAATTCCTGCTCTCTGCGTCCCCTCCATCGCTCTGAGCATCTCTGGGATGATCTGAGGATCCCGTGTCCACGCTCAGGGCAATCCCAGTGCCACATCCCTGCTCCAGGGCACCTCCTTCTGCCTGCAGCACCTCTGTGTCTGTCACTGTATCTGTCACTGTGTCTGTCACTGTGTCTGTCACTGTGTCTGTCACTGTATCTGTCACCGTGCCTGTCACCGTGTTTGTCACCGTGTCTGTCACCGTGTTTGTCATTGTGTCTGTCAGTGTCTTTGTCACTGTGTCTGTCACCATGTCTGTCACCGTGTCTGTCACCATGTCTGTCACCGTGTTTGTCACCGTGTCTGTCACCGTGTCTGTCAGTGTCTCTGTCACTGTGCCTGTCACTGTGTCTGTCAGTGTCTCTGTCACCGTGTCTGTCACCGTGTTTCTCACTGTGTCTGTCACTGTGTCTGTCACCGTGTCTGTCACCGTGTTTGTCACCGTGTCTGTCAGTGTCTCTGTCACTGTGTCTGTCACTGTGTCTGTCACCTTGTTTGTCACTGTGTCTGTCACTGTGTCTGTCACTGTGTCTGTCACCGTGTTTGTCACTGTGTCTGTCACCGTGTTTGTCACCGTGTCTGTCAGTGTCTCTGTCACCGTGTCTGTCAGTGTCTCTGTCACCGTGTCTGTCACTGTATCTGTCACTGTGTCTGTCACCATGTCCGTCAGTGTCTCTGTCACTGTGTCTGTCACTGTGTCTGTCACCATGTTTGTCACTGTGCCTGTCACTGTGTCTGTCACTGTATCTGTCACTGTGTCTGTCACTGTGTCCTTCCCCATGTCCTCAGGGCTGCATCCCTGAGCTCCAGAACCCCCTCCTTGTGGTGATTCCTGCTGATCCTCTCCTGCCCCATCCCAAATTCCCTGTTTCAGTGGCTCCAGCTGCTCCTCTCTTTCCCCATCTGCCTCTGAAATTCCTGGTTTCACTGACTCTGGGTGCTCCTCTCCTGCCCCATCCCAAATTCCGTGTGTTGGTGTTTCCAGCTGCTTCTCTGCTTCCCCAACCACCTCCAAAATTCCTGGTGTGGATGATTCCAGCTGATCCTCTCCTGTTCCATCCAAAATTTCCAGTTTCACTGACTCTGGGGGCTCCTCTCCTGCCCCATCTGCCTCCGGAATTCTCAGTTGAGGTGGCTCCAGCTTCTCCTCTCCTGCTCCATTCCCCTCCAAGATCCCCGGCTGAGATGATTCCAGATGATTCTGTCCCATTCCATCCCAAATTTCCAGTTTCACTGACTGTGGGGGCTCCTCTCCTTGCCCATCCACCTCCAAAACTGCCAGTTTTGATGATTCTGGACAATTCTCTCCTGCCCCATCCGAAATTCCTAGCTTTGGTGACTCCAGCTCACCCTTCCCTGTCCCATCTGCTTCCAAAATTCCCAGCTGAGGCAATTCCAGATGATTCTCTTCCATCCCTTTGGAAATGCCCTGTTTTGGTGATCCCAGTGCTCTGCTCCCTCCAATCTCCTTGTCTCTCCCTTCCTGAAAAAACACGTTAAAAACCCAGTTTGGGGAGTTTTTCCCTCTGCTGGGAGTGAACACCTTGCTGGAGTTTTTCCATACCTGTGTGGATCCCAGTCCATCCTCTGGCACAAGGATTCTGTCTGGATCTGCCTGGCCGCTGCTGTTCTTGCTGCTGGACCCAACAAATTCCAGGGGATTGGATCTGGGTGGACCCAGCCCAGGTCGCTCCCCTCAGTTCCCCCCTTTACCTCGCCTGGGGCTCCATCCCGGCAGGATCTTCATTAGGATCACTGCTCTGGGGAGGAACGGGCACAGCAGCCCCTGGTGCTTCCTGAAGGATCCGCTTGGCTTTGGGAGCATGGAATTTCCTGTCGCCTGTCGTGGGGGAAAAGGGAGTCCGAGTTCGGATGTGGGGAGATCCCAGCTGAGTGGGGAAGGGTCATGGTGGAGCCCAAACTGGGACATTTGGCCGTTTCCTTGTTACCTGTGGGGTGGGTTCTGCGCTTCCCCATGCCGGCGCTACCTGGGAGGGACGAGGAGCAGCCCCGAATTACCACAGCTCCCCATTCCTCCCACCCCTCTCACAGCACCCTATTCCCCCTCAGGCTCCAGCCGCCATTTTCCCCCCAAGCCCTCTACCCGGTCTGCCCAAACAATATTCGCCGGCTCCCGCAAAGGCGCAACAGCAACCCCCCCAAGCCCTGAGGGTCTGAGGTGAAAATCGTGGCTTTTCCGCCGATTTCCACCCCATTTTCCACCTCGGGACGTTCTCCCCACCGCTCCCCTCACGTTTTTCCCGCCTTTTCCCGCCGGCGGGGCACGCCGGGAGTTGTAGTTCTCCCGCGCCGCGAAGCGAGACGCTCCCGCAGAGGTTTTTGCGACAGCGGCTTTTGCGACGGCGGTGCTGTAAAGCGAGGGGTGTTGACAGCGGCCGGCGGAGCAGGAAGTGAGTGAGGATAAACCGGGATAACCGGGATAAACCGGGATAACCGCGATCGCCGGGATTGGGCGGTGAGGGGCGGCGGAGAGCCTTGTGGGGCGCTCCGGGAGCGGGGGAAAGGGGCGATGTGGCCTCGCGGGCTGCGGCCGGGGATGGGGCGGTGGGGCCCGGTGAGGGGCGGGGGACGCCGACACCTCCGGGGGCTGCGAGGCGGCTGGGGCGCTTCGGGGGGCTCGGAGGGGCCCGCGGCAGGGCGGCAGGCTCGGCTCAAGGCCGGGCCCCCGTGCTCTCCCCAGCACACCGGCGGGACGCGGAGCCATGAGCCGGGCGCGGAGGGGCCCGGGCCGGGGCGCGGCCGTGGCCGGGCAGGTGCGTGTGACCCCGCTCCGCATCCCGGGGCTCCCATCCTCTCCTCCCGGGGCTCCTGGAAACCCCCCCTCTGCCCCTCGGGGTCCCTGCTGCGGCTCCGGGGGTGACCCCTCCTCGGGATCCCCTCGCCCGGTCAGGTGGGGCTGCTGGAGCCCGGCGCGGGGCACAGCCCGGGGCACGGCGGCGACGGGGACGCGGCGCTGGAGGCCGAGCTGCGGCTGCTGCTGGGGAAACGGGAGGCGCCGCAGGCGGCGGAACCGCCCCCGCCCCCCCTGCGAGGTGAATCCCCCTCCCCAGGTAAATCCCTGAACTCCCTGAAACCCCCCAAAGGGGTTTGTGACCCCCCTGTTCTCCCACAGCTCTGGCAACGGTCGAGGCCCTGGCCAAGCTCTGCCTCCGGGACTCTCCGGAGGAGGAGGAGGAGGAGGAAGGGGAGGAAGATCTGGAGAACGAGGAGGAGCTGCTGGTGAGGGGGGCTCGGGGCGGGAAAAGGGGATCCCTGCCCCAAGCACGGGCTGATTCCCAGGATACCTGAGCAGGCAGAGCTGCAGGAGGTGCTGGAGGAGGAGTCCGGGAACGGAGCCGCTGCAGAGACCCCGCAGGTACAGCCCGGTAAACCCCGGTAAATCCCGGTAAACCCCGGTAAATCCCGGTCCCGGGCGATCCCGGCCCCGGGCGATCCCAGGGCGGATCCCGGGACGGATTCCAGACCCAGGCGATCCCGGGGCGGATCCCGGGGCGGATCCCGGGGTGGATCCCAGTTCCAGGTGATCCCAGGGTGGATCCCGGGGCGGATCCCAGGGCGGATCCCGGCTCCAGGTGACCCCAGGGTGGATCCCGGGGCGGATCCCGGGGTGGATCCCGGGGCAGATCCCGGGGTGGATCACAGGGCGGATCCCGGGGTGGATCACAGGGCGGATCCCGGGGCGGATCCCGGGGCAGATCCCGGGGTGGATCACAGGGCGGATCCCGGGGCGGATCCCGGGGCGGATCCCGGGGCGGATCCCGGGGCGGTGCTCTGATCGCTGCCCCCGCTGTCCCCGCAGCAGCCCGCGGGCGCCGCGGCGCTGCTGGCGGAGTTGACGGAGCGGGCGGAGCTCTACCGGGCGGCGCTCGGGAACGCTGCGAGGGAGGGCGGGAACGGGGCCCGGCTCCGGCGGCTCCAGCGCGGCCTCAAGGTGAGTCCGAGCCCCTGAAACAGGGACACACCCGATCCCTCTGCCCTTAAAACCCTTGCAACAACCTTGGTTCATGCTGCTTTTCCCAGTGTTGGGCAGCTTGTCTCAATTCTGAACCCTCTTTGATCCAGTTTTGCCTGACCGTGGGCAGTTTCCAGTTCTGAGCCCAGTTTTATCTCACTTTTCATTCCAATGAGATTCCATTTCTTTCCGTTCCTTTATTTCCCTCCATTCCATCAGTTCTCTTCCATTCAGTTCCAAACCCTGCATTATCCCATTTCCAGATCTCTGTTTTACCCCGTTCTGCCCCCATTTCACCCCGTCCCTATCCCTGTTTTACCCCGTTCTGCCCCCATTTCACCCCATCCCCGTGGATTTTCACTGTTTCCCTGTCCCCCTTTGCCCCCAGACCCTGGAGCAGATGCTGGACTCCGTCCGCAGCGGGAAACCGATCGACGAGGCCGAGATTCCGCCTCCGGTGGCTCTGGGCAAGGGGGGGGGAGCCCCTGGGCCGCCACCCCCTGCGAGCCCTGAGCCCCCAGAGCAGCCCCCCGCCCCTCCCCGGGCGCCCCCAGCCCCGGACCCCTGCCCAGACCCCTGCCCGGAGCCCGGCTCGGTGCCAGCGCTGCGGGTTCGGCTCCAGGAGCTGCAGAAGGAAGCTCTGGCGGCCAAACGCCGCGGGGACACGACTGTGGCCCTCGGGCACTTCAGGGCGGCCAAGGTACCCCCAGGATTCCCAGACTGCCCCCCAAATCCCTCTGTTTCTGGGCCCTGCCGTGCCACAGTTCCTGATTTCCTGTGGTTTTCCAGAGGCTGGAGGCGCAGCTGGAGGCGCTGGAGCAAGGCCGTGTTCCGCCAGCCCCCGGTGAGACCCTGATCCCGGCAGAAAGAGTTTGAGACCCAGGTTTTTGGGGCCAGAATTCCTGGGGTTTGGGTCATAACATTCCCAGGATTTTGGGGCTGAAATTCCCAGGTTTCTGGAGCTGGAATTCCCAGGGTTCACAGCTGAGTGTTCCAGGATTTTGAGGCCAAAATTTCCAGGTTTTTGGGGCCAGAATTCCTGGGGTTTTGAGGCAGAAATTCCCATGGTTTGGGTCTTAAAATCCCAAGGGTTTTGGGGCTGAAATTCCCAGGATTTTCAGGCTGAAATTCCCAAAGTTTTGGGCTAAAATTCCCAGGATTCTCGGGCTGAAATTCTGGGAGTTCTAAGCTTGGAATTCCCAGGGTTTGTGGCCAGAATTCCAAGGGTTTGGGTCATAAAATTCCCAAGGTCTGGGGCTGAAATTCCCAGGACTGCGGGGGTTCAGGTTGTGGTGGGATCTGACTGCTCCCTTCCTGCAGATCCACAGCCAGAGGCGCCGAAGGCTCCGCTCCCGAGGGATCCACCGGCCAGCAGCCCAGCCCCTCCCGCCACAGGTCAGCTCTGGTCACTCCCTGGGGAGGGGGAGCAGGGAGGGGAAGGGGCATTTGTTGGGATTTGCCCGTTTGCTGCCCCAGAGGCGCCGCGGGACGTGCGGGAGGCGCTGGAGCAGCGCATGGAGCGGTACCGGGCGGCCGCCGCCCAGGCCCAGCACAGCGGGGACGCGCGCAAGGCACGCATGCACGAGAGGATCGTCAAGGTGGGGACCACGCCCAGAGAGCCCTCGGTGCCAGAACGGTGACTGAGTGCCAGAACGGTGACTGAGTGCCAGAGCAGAGACCTCAGTGCCAGAACGGTGACCTCAGTGCCAGAACGGTGACCTCAGTGCCAGAACGGTGACTGAGTGCCAGAGCAGAGACCTCAGTGCCAGAGCAGAGACCTCAGTGCCAGAACGGTGACCTCAGTGCCAGAACGGTGACTGAGTGCCAGAACGGTGACTGAGTGCCAGAGCAGAGACCTCAGTGCCAGAGCAGAGACCTCAGTGCCAGAACGGTGACCTCAGTGCCAGAGCAGAGACCTCAGTGCCAGAGCAGAGACCTCAGTGCCAGAACGGTGACCTCAGTGCCAGAGCAGAGACCTCAGTGCCAGAGCAGAGACCTCAGTGCCAGAACAGAGACCTCAGTGCCAGAGCAGTGACCTCAGTGCCAGAGCAGAGACCTCAGTGCCAGAACAGTGACCTCAGTGCCAGAGCAGTGACCTCAGTGCCAGAGCAGAGACCTCAGTGCCAGAACAGTGACCTCAGTGCCAGAACGGTGACCTCAGTGCCAGAGCAGAGACCTCAGTGCCAGAACAGTGACCTCAGTGCCAGAGCAGTGACCTCAGTGCCAGAGCAGAGACCTCAGTGCCAGAACAATGACCTCAGTGCCAGAACGGTGACCTCAGTGCCAGAGCAGAGACCTCAGTGCCAGAACGGTGACCTCAGTGCCAGAATGGTGACCTCAGTGCCAGAACAGTGACCTCAGTGCCAGAGCAGTGACCTCAGTGCCAGCACAGCGATCCCAATCCCAGCACAGTGATCCCGATCCCAAACCAATGATACCAGTCCAGGCACAGTGATCTCAGTCCTGCCCTGGGGGGAACCCTGTCCTGATGTGGGTGCTTCTGATCCCAAAACTGTCATCTGGTGCCACCATGATCCCAGTCTGGCCCCAGTGCTCCCAGTCCCCCTGTGGTGGCCCCTGACGCCCCTGTTTCCCCCCAGCAATACCAGGCTGCCATCCGTGCCCACAGCGCCGGCAAAGCCGTGGATCTCTCAGAGCTGCCAGTTCCCCCAGGTAACATTCCAGCCCCCCAACCTGTGGGGGGGACACTGGGGCCAGGGAGCTCCCATTCCCAGCAGGATTCCCCCCTTTTCCAGGCTTCCCCCCCATCCAGGGCACCGAGATCCCGTCTGAGCCAAGCATTTCTGGGATGCTGGAGGCAGCCCTGAGGCTGACAGCGCCAGAGCAGGAGGAGGAGGAGGCAGAGGAGGAGGAAGAGGGGGACACCAAGGCGGCCAAGGTGGGATTTGGGGATCCAGGGAGTTTGTGGAGGGCAGGACCCCAGGTGGAACATTCCCAGTGATTCTTCCCACCACTGGAAACTGCAGGTGCAGCCCCGCACTCCCCCTGCGCCCCCTCCCAAACAGCCGCTGCCCCGGAATTCCCAACCGGCTCCCAAACCCGCTGGAAAAGGTACAGGAGGGGCTGAGGGGGGGCAGGGCGGGCTGGGGCAGCAGCCTGAGCCCCCTGCCCCCCTCCCCTCCCCTCCCCTGCAGCCCAGCAGCAGCTGGAGTTCCTGGAGCTGCGGCGGCGGCAGCTGGCACAGGCCGCGCTCCGCGCCAAGCGCCGCAACGACCTGGAGGGCGCCAAGCTGCTGCTGCGCCGCGCCAAGGGCGTCGAGGGGCTGATCGGGGCCGCCCGCGGGGGGCTGCCCGTGGACATCGCCCAGGTCCGGGCCCTGGGACCCTCGGGGGTCTCGCTTCCGGAGCCCCCACCCCACCCCAAACCCCTGTGTGCCCTCGGGGGTCTCACTCCCAGAGCCCCCACCCCACCTCAAACCCCTGTGTGCCCTCGGGGGTCTCGCTCCCCGAGCCCCCACCCCATCCCAGATCCCTGTCACAGGTCCCCGAGGTGCCCCTGGACGGGGCTGAGTTCGAGCTGGGGCCGGGCCGGGGGGGTCCCGTGGCCCCCGAGGCTGCCAAGACCTTCCTGCAGCTGGCAGGGGCCCTGCGGAAGCAGCACCAGGTGAGGGGGAAACCCCGAAAATGGGGGACCACAAAAAGAAGGGAGGGGCAACCCCAAAAAACAGGGTGGTATCCAAAAAACCAAGAATTGAGGGGTCTGGGGGAGCGCCCCAGAGAGGGGAGGCTCCAGGATGTTGATGGATGTGGAAAACTTCTTTCTCTTCCTCCTTTTCCCTTCTTGTCCCTCTTCCCTGTCTCCTTTTTCCTTTTTTCCTTTTTCTCCTTACTTCTTTTGCTTTTTCCTTTTCTCCTTTTCATTTTTCTCTTTCATTTTCTTTTTCTTTGCTTTTTTCTCCTTTTCCTTCCTTTTTTCCTGCCTTCTCCCTTACTCTTCCTCCTCCTCTTCCTCTTCCTTCCATCCCTGTTGCTCCCTCAGATGTGTCTCACCTATTCCCGACAATTCGCTCAGCTGGGGAACATCTCAGAGACCACCAGGTGAGGGCTGGGCTGGGGGAGGGAGGATCTTCCTCCTGCTTTGAGGAGGAGGCTGATCCTGGGGGCGGGACATCCCGAGGCCGGGGCGGGGTCACCTGTCCAGGTGTGTCCCCCCAGGTGCGAGGCACTGGCTGAGGAATGCCGGCGGCACATGGAGACCCTTCGGAGGGAGCACAGCCGGGGGGCGCCGCCCCCGCAGCCCCGCTACGAGCAGAGAACCTTCAGCGTCGTCAAGTGAGGGAGGGGGGCTCACCTGGGGAGTGGGGAGCACCTGGGAGGGAAAGGGGGGAGCACCTGGAGAGGGACAGGTGTGTGGCACAGCTGGGTGGGGAGCTTTGATTCCCACCCCCTCCCGTGCAGGATGTTCCCAGAGCTGAGCAGCAGCGACCTGGAGCTGGGAATAGAGAGAGGGATCGGCTTCCCAGTGCCCGCAGGTGAGAGACTGGGGGAACTGGGAATGGCACTGGGAGCTGGGAGCATGGCCGGGGGCGGGCGCACGCCCACCGCCCTGTGTCCCCCCAGGTGTGGCCCCCGGCGACCTGGACACCTTCGTGCGCTTCGAATTCCCCCACCCCAGCGCGGTGAGCAGAGCCCCAGTGACGCCCCCACCCCGTGTCCCCTGCACTGTGTCCCCTGGGACTCCCCCACATTGTCCCTGACCCCTCCCCGCAGGAGGAGGCGCAGCGGGACAAGACCAACGTCGTGAAAAACACGGATTGTCCCGGTAAATCCTGGGAGCGGGCAGGGGCGGGGTGGCCCCGGGATGTCCCCGCAGCTGTCAGCGACCCTCCTCCCCCTCCCCAGAATTCCGGGCGCGGTTCCGGCTGCGGCTGCTCCGTGGGCACCGGGGGCTGCGGAGGCTCCTGAGCTCCCGCGGGATCAAGTTCGAGGTGACCCAGAAAGGGTACGGGGCGAATTTGGGGAGAGGGAGGAGGGAATAACGTGGGAAACCTCGCGGAAAACCCCGTAGGAAATTACTGAGGGAATGACGTGGAAAATGTGGAAGATGCAGAGGATAGGAAAAGTGGTATAGGAAAGGTGGAAAGTACAGAAAACAGGGAAAGCGGCACGGGAATTGTGAAAAACACAATTGGAAATACACAACATACGGAAAGGAACACAGAAAATACATAAAATAGCACAGGGAAGAGAACATACAGAGAAGAGCACAGAAAACACGAACACGAGCTGGAAAATCCACATATATTCGGGTGAAGAGGTGCCAGAGGGGCTGGAAGGCGGCTCTGGAGTGCAGCAATTCCCGGTTCCTTGGGGATGCTCGCGGGGCAGGGGTCGTTCCCCCCTGGTCCGGGCCATCCCGACCCTCGTCCTGGCCGCAGGGGGCTGTTCCGGCCGGAGCGGGCTCTGGGCTCGGCGCAGCTGCGGCTCGAGGGGCTGGAAGGGGCGTGCGAGCTGCGGGAGCAGCTGGAGGTGAGCGGGCCCCGCTTCCCTGGCGTGCCCGGTGCTGCCCGGTGCGCCTTTTCCCCGGGCAGCTCATTCCCAACCCCGCGCTCCCGCCGTTCCCCACCGCTCCCGTTCCCGTGTCCGCAGCTGCTGGACGGGCGCCGCCGCACCGGGGGGCGGCTCGAGGTGTGGGTGCGGATCCGGGAGCCCCTGGGAGCTCAGCGGCAGCTGGAGCCGCGCTCCGAGCGCTGGCTGGTGCTGGAGCCGCGACCCGAGGCCACGGTGAGTGCCGGGACCGGGCCGGGACCGCACCGGGACCGCACCGGGACCGCGCCGGCACCCCGGGGAGCGGCCCGGGCGGATCAGCCCGCGATAACCCCGAGCTCCTCCCGCTCAGGTCGCCGTTCCCAAACCGACCGTGGCGGCCCCGAAGGACGGGAACAACAGGTGAGGGCTGGGGGAGGACGGGGAATGCGGAATACCGGGGTTCCGGAGGGAGATCGTCGTTACGGGGGGAGAACTGGGGTGGGAATTGGGGCTGGGGAGCTCTGGGACCCCTCAGAGTCCCCCATTCTCCTCCTCCGATGTCCCGGAGCCGCTGTGGGTTTTTCGGAGGTCTCCCCCCGGTTTTTGTCGCGTCCACCCCCCCGATCCCATTTCCCAGATCCGCCCCGACCTTCCCGAGCCTCAGCCTGCTGCTGTTTGACCGGGAGCGCCTGGAGCGGAAGGTGAGGGGGCGGTGGGGGAGCAGGGGAGCCCCCGGGGACGCCCCTGACCCCCCGTTTCTCGCCTCCCCCCCAGATGGTGCCGTTCGGCCGCGCCGGGCGCCCGGTGCCCCCCGAGCTGCGGCAGCAGCACCAGGATCTGCTGCGGCGCATCCAGGGGCTGCGGACACGGCTGCAGGGCGGGGACCCCCACTTCCGCAGGGGTGAGAGGGGGCTTGGGCTGCCCCGAGCCCCAAAATCCTTTTTGTCTTCGTTTTTTCCTGGTGTATCCCGTTTTTCCCCGTGCAGAGTACGCGGAGCACCTGGAGCGGCACCTGCGGCTCTACACGGAAGCCGCGCGGCGCCTCGGCACCCAGGGAGAGCGGGTGAGACCCGGGCCCGGGAGCCCCGAGCCGGGGGACACCCCCAGACCCACCCCCAGACCCTCCTCAACACTCCCAAACCCTCATGTCCCGCCCCAGAAATTCTGGCACCCCAAATCTTGGGACCTCCCAATTCCTGGTGCCCTCTAAATTCCTGCTACAGCCCCCAAGTCCTGCTGTCCCCTAAACCTAATGTCCCCCCCAAATTCCTGGTGCCCCTCCAAACCCTCCTCCACCCTCCCAAACCCTGGTTCCCCCCTCGAAATCCTGGGCTCCCCCAAACCTTGGAGACTCCCAACTCTGGTGGCACCCCCAATTCTTGGTGCCCTCGCAATTTGTGTTCCCGTCCCCCCAGTTTCTGTTTCCTCCTGGTGACCCCCAAATTCCTGATATGACCCCCAGACTGCCGGTGCCCCCCCAACCCTGATGCCCCCTAATTCCTCCTATTCCCCCAACACTGGCTCCTCCCCTGTGGGTGTTGTTTTGGGGTCCCACTGATGCCTCCCCCACAGGAGGCGGCCAAGGAGGCTCTGTACAAGCGGAACCTGGTGGAGAGCGAGGTGAGGACTCCGGGGGGTGAAATTTGGGGTCCCCCGGCCCTCCCTGCCCCCCTCACCCCTCCCTTACTTCCTTCCCTCTTCTCTTCCAGCTCCAAAAGCTCCGTGGATGAGTCGCGGGGCTGGGACCACGTGGGGTTCAGGGGAGGCTCAGAGGATGGCTCCCCCCGCTTTGTGGGGGCTCTGGGAACACCCCCCGTGCCCACTGTGACAATCACAGGGATCAGAGCTGCTATATCTCCCCCCCTCACCGACCCCCAGGGGTGACACTGCCCCAGTCACAGGGTGACACTGTCCCCCCCTCCCCAATGACAGGGTGATTCCAACCCCCAATGACAGGGTGACACTGATCCCCCAATGACAGGGTGACACTGATCCCCCAATGACAGGGTGACATTGCCCCCCCAAAGGAAATCCAATCCCCCCAATCACAGGGTGACACTGACTCCTCCCCGCCTGGGTCCGCGTGTCCCCCCCAAGCACTTTTTCCCCACCCCCGCGTCCCCCCCACCAAAGCGGATCCCTCCCAAGTGCCTGTAGGGGAGGGGCTGTTCCGGACGCTCTCACAGATTATAAAGTTTTTAAGAAGGAAAGTGCGGATTTTGGTGACTCCCGGTGCCCCGAGTGCTCGTCCAGTCCCCGAGGTGTCAATCTGGGCAGTGGCCCCGCCCACTCTCGGCCCCGCCCCCGCCGCTGCCTCGTCTCCACGGCAACCCCGCCAGAACGGACGGGCGTGGGCCAAAGCCAATCGCATTGCGGCTGCGGAGCTGCCATTGGTCTCACCGCTGCTTGGGGGCGGGGCGCGCTGGTGATTGACGGATGATCCAACCAATGAGATGCGCCAGCCGTGCGTCAGGAGCCACTGGGAGCGCGGTGTGGGCGGGGCGGCGGCGGCGTGCGGCGCGCCGGAAGCAGCCGGTCCGGGAAAATGGCGCCGAGCTCGAAAGCGGAGCGGGGCGGCCCCGGGGGGAAACGGGGGGCGGCGGGGGGAGCGGGGGCCGGGGCCGCAGCCCGAGGCTGCCGCGAGCACCTCGTGAGGCAGCTCGACCGCGCCCGGGTGAGCGCGGGCGGCTGAGGGGACGGTGGGGTCTGAGGGAGGGGGTTCTGAGGGGACCCTGGAGCGGGACCGGAGCGGATTTCTCTGAGGGGACCGTGAGGGAGGGGTGGGGGCGCTGAGGGGGCGCTGGTCCGGGACGTGGCGGGGACCTGCGGGGCGAAGCGCCGGCTCTGAGGAGCCCTCGGGGGGCTCGGTGGGGAGTGTTTGGGGTGCCCTGAGCGGGGCCGGAGCTGCGGGGGGCGACGCGCGACCCTCCCGTGCGCCCTCAGCCCCCGGCTGTGGCCAGTGCTGGGGGCCCTGAGCCGCCAGTGGCCCCGGCCCAGCTCTGCCCTTTGGCCAGCGCTGTGACATTTTGGGGGATGTTTGGGGGGTTCGGGTGCCCCGCCCCCCGTGCCCCCCAGCTCGGTGGGCAGCTCCTCCCGGCTCTGAGGGTCTGTGGGGAGGGTTAGGGGGTCCCTGACCCCCCCGTGCCCCCCAGCTCCGCTCTCCCCCCGCCTGGGGGGACTGTTGGGGGGTCCCTGACGCCCCCGTGCCCCCCAGCTCAGCGGGCAGCTCTCCCCCCGCCCGGGGGGACTGTTGGGGGGTCCCTGACCCCCCCGTGCCCCCCAGCTCAGCGGGCCGCTCTCCCCCCGCCTGGGGGGACTGTTGGGGGGTCCCTGACGCCCCCGTGCCCCCCAGCTCAGCGGGCAGCTCTCCCCCCGCCTGTTCCGGAAGCTTCCGCCGCGCGCCTGCGTCAGCCTCAAGAGCATCGTGGACGACGAGTTTCTGTGGGCAGGGTGAGGGGGGACCCCAGCTCTGCAGGGAGACCCCAGCTCTGCGGGGAGACCCCAACTCTGCGGGGAGACCCCAACTCTGCGGGGGGACCCCAGCTCTGCGGGGAGACCCCAACTCTGCGGGGGGACCCCAGCTCTGCGGGGAGACCCCAGCTCTGCGGGGAGACCCCAGCTCTGCGGGGAGACCCCAGCTCTGCAGGGAGACCCCACTGTGTGTGTTCCACTCGTTCTGTGCCCCCACCTGCCATGCCCGTTGTCCTCCCGTTCTGTGTGTCCCCTTGTCATCTCCGTGTCCCCATCTCTGTGTCCTCCTGTCCCCTCGTGTCCCCCCAGCCACATCTTCCTGGGATTCTCCAAGTGTGGCCGCTACGTCCTGTCCTACACCAGAAGCTCCGGCGATGACGACTTCTCCTTCTACCTGTACCACCTGTACTGGTGGGAGTTCAACGTGCACAGCAAGATGCGCCTGGTAGGGGACACTGGGACACCTGGGGACGCCCAGGGACACTCAGGGACCCTCGGGGGACCCCACTGGGTTCTCCGTGCCCCCTCCCGGCCCCGCAGGTGCGCCAGGTGCGGCTGTTCCAGGACGAGGAGATCTACAGCGACCTGTACCTGATCGTGTGCGAGTGGCCGGGGGACAGTGACAAGCTCATCGTCTTCGGCTTCAAGTGGGTGGCGCCCGGGACCCCCGGTGTCCCTGCCGGGCCCAGGGTGACCCCGCTGAGCCCCTGCTGTGCCCCCAGCACGCTGCAGGTGAACATGATGCTGATGAGCGACGAGAACCACCGGGACGTGTACGTGAGCGCCGTGGCCATGCCCCCGCCGTGGCACTGCCGCGCCTGCCGCCGGGCGCCCGAGCCCCCCGGTGAGCCCCCAGTGAGCCCTCTGAGCCCCCTGGGGAGCCCCCAGCCCCCAGTGAGCCCCCAGCCCCCAGTGAGCCCCCTGAGCCCCCCGGGGAGCCCCCAGCCCCTGAGCCCCCCGGGGAGCCCCCCGAGTCCCCCACCCCCTGAGCCCCCAGCCCCTGATCTGCCTGCTGAGCCCCCAGCCCTTGAGCCCCCTGAGCCCCAGCCCGCAGTGAGCCCCCAGCCCCTGATCCCCGGTCCCTGCCCTGAGAGCCACTCGGGGTGTTTTGTGGGGACACGTTTGGGGGCTCCCCGCTCTGGGGTGTCCCCTGTGACCCCCCGTGCCCCCAGGTGAGGCCCCCTCCGCCTGCCTGCGCCACGGCTTCCTGCTGCACACCAAGTTCCAGGTGGTGTACCCGTTCCCCACCTTCCAGCCGGCCTTCCAGCTGCGCAAGGACCACGTCGTGCTGCTCAACACCAGCTTCTCGCTCGTGGCCTGCGCCATCACCGTGCACCCTGCGGGTACCCCAGCACTGCCTGCCCCCCAGAGCCCCCCAGAGCCCCCAGCATTCACCCCAGAGCCCCCCAGAGCCCCCAGCATTCACCCCAGAGACCCCCAGAGCCCCCAGCATTGCCTGCCCCCCAGAGCCCCCCAGAGCCCCCCAGAGCCCCAGCATTCACCCCAGAGACCCCCACAGCCCCCAGCATTCATCCCAGAGCCCCCCAGAGCCCCAGCACTGCCTGCCCCCCAGAGCCCCCCAGAGCCCCAGCATTCACCCCAGAGACCCCCAGAGCCCCAGCACTGCCTGCCCCCCAGAGCCCCCCAGAGCCCCCCAGCATTCACCCCAGAGACCCCCAGAGCCCCCAGCACTGCCTGCCCCCCAGAGCCCCCAGCATTCACCCCAGAGACCCCCAGAGCCCCAGCATTCACCCCAGAGACCCCCAGAGCCCCCAGCACTGCCTGCCCCCCAGAGCCCCAGCATTCACCCAGAGACCCCCAGAGCCCCCAGCACTCCTGCACCCCAGAGACCCCCACAGCCCCCAGCATTCACCCCAGAGACCCCCAGAGTCCCCAGCACTGCCTGCCCCCCAGAGCCCCCAGCATTCACCCCAGAGACCCCCAGAGCCCCCAGCACTGCCTGCCCCCCAGAGCCCCCCAGAGCCCCAGCATTCACCCCAGAGACCCCCACAGCCCCCAGCATTCATCCCAGAGACACCCAGAGCCCCAGCATTCACCCCAGAGACCCCCAGAGACCCCCCCAGCATTCACCCCAGAGACCCCCAGAGGCCCCCCAGCATTCACCCCAGAGACCCCCAGAGCCCCCAGCGCTGCCCATGCCCTCAAAGCTCTTTGGGAACCCCTGGGCCGCCCCGAGCTCCCCTGGGACCCCTTGGGACCCTTGTGGGACCCCTGTGGGACCCCTGTGGGACCCCCAGGCCCCCGCTGACCCCTGCCCCCTCCGCAGGCGACAGCAGCTCCCAGCAGATCCTCTACGAGCGCCGCAGCGTCCCAGGTCCCACCCGGCGGGGGGAGAACGGCCCCCCACCACTCCCCGAGGAGCTGGAGGGGGCTGGTGGACCCCCCCCGGCCACGCAGCCCCCCCCAGGACCCCCCCAAACCCCAGAGCTGCCCCCTGCGTCCCCCTCCCCAGCCGTGGCCAAGGCCAAGGAGTTTGTGGCTGACCTGTTCCGGAGGGCCCAGGCCGCGGGGGGGGGGGCTGGGGGGGCTCACGGGGAGGGGGGCGACGACCCCCCGCCCTCCCCGCGCGGGCCACCCCCCGAGACCCCCCCCACAGCGCCCGGCAGCCCCCCAGGGGAGCCCCTTCCCCCCGGGGGCTGCCCCGAGCCCGGCTACGTCAACTACACCAAACTGCGCTACGTGCTGGAGCCCGGGGAGCCCCCCGAGGGTGAGTGGGGCCCCCGCGGGGCGGGGCTCCCCCCGCTTTGGGGGTCCCCTGAGCCCCGTGTCCCCCCAGAGCTGGAGGATGACAAGATCTCGCTGCCCTTTGTGGTGACCGACCTGAGCGGCCGCAGCCTGAGGCTGCTGCAGGACCGAGCCACGGCCCAGGTGGGGCTGGGGGCCCAGACCCACAGGACGCCCCCCTGGGGGGCCGTGGGGGGCGGGCAGGGCCCCGGTGACCCCCACCCCCCCCAGGGGCAGTACCTGACAGTGGAGCAGCTGACGCTGGACTTCGAGTACGTCATTAACGAGGTGATTCGCAATGACGCCGCCTGGTCCCGCCAGTTCTGCTCCTTCAGCGACTACGACATCGTCATCCTCGAGGTGCCCTGAGCCCACCCAGAGCCCATCCTGCACCCCTGGGACACCCCAAAAACTCACCCAGGACTTGCCCAGACCCCCGTGGGACCCCCCAAACGGGGGATCCCCTGACCCGTTCCTGCGCTCCCAGGTGTGCCCCGAGACCAACCAGGTGGTGATCAACATCGGGCTGCTGCTGCTGGCCTTCCCCTCCCCTGACGAGGAGGGGCAGCTCCGGTGAGAGGGGTCAGGGGGTCCCAAAGCCCCCTCAGAGCCCCCCCGGTGCTGACCACCCCTCCCCAGCCCCAGGACGTACCACACGAGCCTCAAGGTCTCCTGGGACCTCAACAGCGGCACCTTCACCACGGTGGACGTGGGGGACCTCACCGAGGTCAAGGGGCAGACGAGGTGAGAGGAAGAGATTTTGGGGTGTTTCGAGCAGCTGGGAGGGGCCTGAGGGGAGCTGGGGATGATTTGGGGAATGTGCAGGGGGGTTTGGAGAGCTGGGGTGGATTTGGGGGAGTCGTGGCTGAGTTTGGTGTCTTGAGGAGGATTTGGAGGTTCTGGGGGTGATTTTGGGATCCTGGGGGTGATTTGTGGTGCTCAGGTGGGTTGGGGGGGCTGGTTCCATTCTGGGGGTGCCGAGTGAGGCCCCCTGGGGCTCAAGGACCCTCCCCAAATCTGCTGTGACCTCCCCGCAAACCTCCCCCAAACCTCCCCAAGCCCCCATTTGGCAGCGGCTGCACTCGGGGTGCCCCGAACGCTGCAGGGACCCCGGGGTCCCTCTGGGGGGGCCCGGGGGCGCAGTGGGGGGCCCGGGGTCCCTCTGGGGGTCCCGGGGTGCCCCCAGCCCCCCGTGCCCTGCAGTGGCAGCGTGTGGAGCTCGTACCGCAAGGGCTGCGTGGACACGGTGATGCGCTGGCTCGTCCCCGAGGGGCCCGGCCGCGGCGTGCACAGGATGACCAACGAGGCCCTGCACAAGGGTGGGTGGGCTCTGCTCGGGGGGCCCTGGGGGGGGGCCACAGGAGGGGCCTGCAGGGGTCTGGGGGTCCCTGGGGGGTGCGGGTGTTGCTGGGGCAGTCCCAGGGGAGTCGGGGGGGATCTGAGATCTCCCAGGGGGGCTGGGGGAGTTTGGGGATGTTCTGGGAGGGGTCCTGGGAGGGCAGAGGGTTCTGGATGAGTTGGGGGGGTCGTGCCTGGCTTTGAGGGTCTCCCCCCCCCTCCCCAGGCTGCTCCCTGAAGGTTCTGGCAGACAACGAGCGCTACACCTGGATCGTGCTGTGACACCTGGATCTGCTCTGGACATGGACACAGACCCAAAGCCCTGTTCGGGGCCATTTGGTTTCTTCTTTTTTTTGTTTTTTTTTTTTTTTTTTGTTTTTTTTTTTTTTTTTTTTTTTTTTTTTTTTGTTTTGTTTTGTTTTGTTTTGTTTCTCCTTTTGCCATTCAGTGTTTTATCAGGGGTGGGGAAGGGTTCCCCAGATCTCCACTCTCCCTCCCCAGAATAAAATTTCCATTTCCACATTTTGGCACTGGGTTCTCGGGGCTCGCTCTGGGGTTTTTGGGGTTTTGGGGGAATCCCCCCCTGCCCCGTTTGCCGCGGGTGAATCCGGGCTGGGCCGGGCAAACACCGCAGTTGGTTTTTATTCCTTTTACAAAGAAGCTACAAAAGGTAAAAAACAGCGTCTGCAAGGAGGGGGAGGGGCCAGGGGCGCGGCGGGGGGGGCAGGTGGACCCCAACCCACCCCCGGAACCCCCCCCAAATTCCAGGTTTGGCTTAATTTCCACACAGGCGGCCACGGACACGGCCCCTCCCCCCGGGGGGGCACAAAGCACAAAATGATCGAAAACGCCAAAATCTAATACGGGGGGGAGGGGCGAAGCGCGGGGGGGGGGGGGGGTCGGGGGGGCCCCGACATGCGGGGGGGGCAGGGGAGGGGGCGTAAGGCAGCGGGGGAGGGGGGATTGGCACTGCCGGGGGGGGGAGGGGCAGCGGCCAGGGGTCCCCGCGGTTTTTGTCACCTCCCCCCCCCCACCCCCGGCTCCCCTTCCTCCCCCCCAGAGGACCCCCACGCCCCCCGGGGCGGGGGCCATCCCCAAGTCCTGCGGGTCCCTTCCCCCCCCGGGGGGGCTTTGGCACGGTCCCGGCGTCGCTTAAGGCACATTGTCCCCCCGGGGGGGCGCGGGGGGGCTCAGCTCGAGGGCAGGGCCTGCACAAAGAGCCCGCGGGGGTCGGCGCGGGGCAGCTTGGCCGGGGGGGGCTCCAGGGGGGGCTCCAGGGGGGGCTCCAGGGCATCGGGGGGCCCCTCGCCCCCCCCCAGGCCCAGCTCTGCCGGCAGCTCCTCGTCGCTCTCCTCCTCCTCCTCCTCCTCCTCGTCTGGGGGGAGGAAAGTGGGGGATGACCCTCCCAGTGCCCCCCTCCCCACAAACAAGCAGTGGTGGGGGGAGCCGCCATCAGCAGGTTCCAGAATTGGCCCTCCCGATTAACACTCAACCCCAAAATTAACCTCTGCCCACCCAGAACTACCCGCCCCCTCACTGGGGAGAGGCGGGGGGGGCGTGCAGGGATGGGGTGGGGGTCACTCACCTTTGTCAGGGTCCTGCGAGTTCAGGGAGCTGGTCAGGTTAGCAAACTGGGGGGAGGAAAGGCGGGGGGGGGTCACCTCTGGGGATGTTTGGGGAGGCTGAGCCTCAAAACATCCCCCTGCACCCCTCTGAAAGCCCCCCACACCCACAGCAGTGAGGAGCACTGAGCTGCTCCCCAAAGTGATGGAGGTGAGGGCTGAGCCCCCCCAAACCTTCCCTGGGCCCCCCCAGACCTTCCCTGGGCCCCCCCAGACCTTCCCTGGGCCCCCCAGCCCCTCCCTGGGCCCACCTCGCCCATGACGGCGATGGGGCAGGTGCCGCGGGCCCGCGCCACGCGCTGCTCCACCAGGTAATACATGTACTCGTCGTAGAGCAGCCGGATCAGGTGGAAGGAGCCGAAGCTGGCGGCGCTGCGCAGGGTCAGGTCCCGGATCACCATGGAGCTGTGGGGGCACGGGGGGTCAGGGGGGCAGCAGGGGGGTCGCTGTGGCAGTGGGATTTGGGGCGCCTCACCTGTAGAAGGACCACTTGAGCAGGAAGAGCTTGGCGGCGCGGGGCAGCCCGGGCGTGCCCAGGTGCGGGCGCAGCACCCGGCCCACCACGGCGTCCAGCCAGGCCGCCCACTGCTCCAGCGAGTGCTGCTGCCCCAGCGTGGCCTTGAAATCCTGCTCCAGGCGCTGCACCACCCGCGCCTCGCAGCGGCACACCCAGGCCGCCTGCTCCTGCGGGGCGGGACAGGCGCTGGCACCGGGCGGGGACCCCGGCCCGCCCCCGGCCCGCCCCCGGCCAGGGCGGGATCCAGGAGGGGTCTCTGGATCCGGGGACGGACCCCCAGCCGCGGGGACGGACCGGGCTCAGCCGCCCCCAGCCCCGTTCGGGGCTGCCCCCGCACCTGCACGTTGGCGAAGTCGACGCGGTTGAGGTCGCTGAGCATCTGGCTGATCTGCGCCGTGTTCTGCAGCACGGCCCGCGCCGCCTGCGCCAGGTGGTTCAGGGACGTGTAGCGCCGCAGGGTCTGCGCGAAGGCGCCGGCTGCTGCTGCCTGCGGGGAGCTGCGGGTTCGGGGGGGCACCGGGCAGCCCCAGCGCCCCGGAGCACAGGGAACACCCCCCGGCCCCCCAAAAATCCAGCACAACCCCCCAAACCCCACCCCTGAGACTCTCAACCCCTCCACAGACCCCTCACAACACCACTGCGCTCCCCAGTTTCTCCCAGCCCCCTCAAACCCCTCTGCAAGACCCTTAACACCCCCCAAAGTTCCCCAGGGCCCCCCAAAGTTCCCCGGGCCCCCCCAAGCCCACCTTGACTCGGACCATCTCCTCGGGCATGCTGACCATGGCGTTCCCCAACCAGCTCTCCAGGCTCTTGGCGAAGTTCCGGATCGCCTGGGTCAAGGCACCTGAGAAGGGGAGGCAAAAGAGAGAGTGGGGGCGCGGGGGGGCTCATCTGGGGGGCCTTTCAGGGGCCACAACCAACTTGTTGGGGTGCGGGTGAGGGTTTGGGGGTGTGGGTTCTCCCTGGATTTCCCGTTGAGGAAAGCCGAATGCTGCGGGAGGCTGTTGGGCCATGCAGGTTCGGGAGGTTCTCGGGGGGTTCGGGGGCTCACTGGGGATGGGGCGCAGCACGTCGGGCACCAGGATCTCCACCAGCCCCTGGTAGAGGGCGTGGTCGCAGTCGCGCACCCAGCGCAGCACCGGCTCGTGCCGGGCCAGCAGCAGCAGCCGCCGCCGGGGCAGGCGCCGCTCCGCCTCCTCCTGCCTGCGCAACGGGGGGCCGGAGTCACCCCAAAACCTGGGGGGACCCCCTGCAGCCCCAGAGCGCCCCCAGCATCCCACCCCAGCTGCCCCAAAGCCATCTGCACCCCACCTCCCGGGGTCTCGGACACCCTGTGCCAGGAGGAACCCCCACATCCTCGGCGCTCCCGCACCCACGGGACCCCCAAATGCTGCTGTCCCTCCACGCCCCCCCAGCGCCCCACGGCCCCAGGAGCCCCGCCCGAGCCTGCAGAGCCCCGCCCGCTCCCTCCACTCACGCCTCGGTCTCGCCGCTGCAGCGCCAGAAGCTTTTCCAGAGCATCTCCACCAGCGAGAACTGGAGGTTGATCATCACATCCACGATGGCCTTGGGGGGCACAGGGCGGTCAGGGGGGCCCCTGGGGGCGGGCAGGGGGCGGTTTTGGGGTCGGGGGGGGGCTCCTACCTCGCAGTGCTCCCGGTAGAGCTGCTGGAACGTGCGCAGGTCCTCGGCCCCCGCGCCCTCGGGGAGCCCCTTCCCCTGCACGTTGATCTCGGGGAACTCCGGCAGCGTGCGGGAGGCGTCTGCGGGGATCGGGGGGTCAGGGGGGCTCCCCGAAACCGGGGAGGGGTTCTCGGGGTGCTCAGCTGTGGGGGTGCTCACCCAGGAACTGCTGGTACTGCTGCACCTGGGCGCTGATGTCGGGGACGCCGGGAGGGGCCGGCGCCGAGGACACGCCGTTGGTGACGCCCCCCTCCATCTTCTGCACGGGTTTGAGGCTGCGGGGGGGCGGGAAGAGGGGGGGATCAGCGGGGTTTGGGGGGCTCGGAGAGGGGAGATGGGGCGCCCCTCACCGCTGCTTCTGGGCGAAGGGCTGCTGGCGCATGGCCAGGTGCTGCTGGTCCTCCACCAGCCGCAGCAGCGGCGACCCCGCCTTGATGCGCAGCCCGTAGTAGTGGTACTTGGAGTTCCCCCTGGAAGACGGCGGGAAAGGCGGGGGGTTTCGGGGGGCAGCTCTCCCTGGGAGCGGCGCGCGGGATTGGGGGATTTTGGGGATTTGGGGCCTGACCTGGTGCCGAGGCGCCGCGTGCGCAGCCCCATGAAGACGGAGCGGATGAGCTTGCCGAAGGAGGCGGCGTTGACGGGCTCCAGCTTGTGGCCCTGGCAGTGCAGCAGGTAGTGGCAGTACAGCGCGCTGCGGGGCAGGCTCACCCCCTCCGCCGTCTCGTAGTTGTCCAGCAGCCACTGCACCTGCGGGGGACAAAAGGGGGGGTCACCGCGCCCCAAAAGTGCCCCCGGCCCCTCCCCTCCCCCCTGCGCCCCGCCCCCAGCGCCACACCCACCCCGGAGCCCCTTTCCTGGTGGGTTTGGGCCCAAAATCCCGAGGGGATGGTTGTGAGGAGTTCCGGGTGCTGTTCCTGGGGAAGGGATGTCCCAAAGCTCCCAGGCCCCTTCCCACAATATTCTATTTCCCTCACGCATCTCCATTTCCCCCCAAAAATCTCTCGTTCCACCCCCAAATATTTTCTCCCCAACCTCTCTTGTTTCTCCAAGTGGGATTTCCCCCACGTCTCCCATTTTGCCCCAGCTCTCCCATTAACCCCCAACCCTCCTTATCTCCCCTTCCCGCGTGGCCCCTTTGCCTCCCCCAAACCCGAATTCCCCCCAGACCCCCAAGGCCAAGCCCCCCGCCCCCGGCTGGGGTCTCACCGTGGCGGGGGAGGCGCGGGTGGTGTGAGCGTAGGCAGCGCCGCCCCCCCCGATGTACCCCCCCTGGATCACGTAGGTGCCCCCGCCGGGGGTCCCGGGAGTCCCGGTGCTGCTCTGGGGGGGGGCGGGGGGGCTCCCCAAAATCTGTCCCCCGGCCACGTACATGGGCACGGGGGCGCTGGCGGGGGGGGCCTGCGAGCTGGCCGGGGGGGGCGGCGGGGGGGGGGCTGGGCTGCACCGCAGCCCCCCGGCCCCCTCGAAGTAGCCCCCCGAGTTCTGCCCGAACAACGGCGTCTCGGCGAACGGGAACGAGCCCGAGCGGCTGCGGGGGGAAAGCACAGGATGAGGAGGGGGAGAGGGGGGGTCAGACAGCCCTGGAGACCCCCCTGGGGGGCTGTGGGGGTTGGGGGGGGGGGCACTCACATGGCGCCGGGGGGGTACGAGCCGTCCCCCCCCTCCACGTAGGACACGGGGGTGGGGAACACGTGCTGCACGGGGGGCAGCTGCTGCACCTGGGGGGACACACAGACGGCGGGGGGGTCAGCGGGGGGCACCCCCCAACACCCCCCGTCCCCCCCGAACGGCCCCCGCTCACCTCCTGCGGGGTGCCGGGCTTGGGGGCGGCCGTGGCGCTGGGGGCTGGGGAGCGCTGGGGGCACAGGGGGGGCACCCCCGGTTCAGCCCCGGTTTAACCCTTCTCAGCACCACCTGAACCCGCTCCAGACCCGTTCCGGCCCGGCCCACCCCGTTTCCCTCTCGTTCTATCCCAATTCCCGCCCTTCTCATCCCGTTTTACCTCATTCCAGCCCAGCATTATCCCAACTCCTCCCGTATCACCCCGCTCCAGCCCCATTCCAAATCCATTTTCACCCCACTCCCGCCTCATTTTCCCCCCTTTCTGTCCATTTTGGGCAACTTCAGCCAAATGTTCCCCCTTCCAGCCCATTCGAACCGCACTTCGCCCCACTCCAGTCCCAATCTCGCCCCATTTCTCCCGTTTTTCGCACCTGCTGCGCCCCCGGGCTGGGCCCGGGCTGGGGGGGCGCGGGGGGGGCGGGGCTGCCCTCGGCGCCCTCCGGGGGCCGCAGCCCCTCTGCTTTGGGGACAAAAACGGCACATTCGGGTCAGACTTGGGTGCTGTCCCCAGCTGCGGGGTCGCCCCCAGTCGGGGGGTGACAGAGGGCGGGTTTTGGGGCTCACCCGCCACGGTGACCACGATGAACTGCTGGGCGGGGGCGCGGGCGCGGGGGGCGCCGGGGGGGGCGCGCCGGGGGCGGAGCCTCCCGGCAGCTCCGCCCCAAAAGGGGCGGTGCCGGCGGGGGGCGGTGCCGAGGGCGGCGGCTGCTGCTGCTGTGACGTCGTCGCCGTCAGCTCGGTGACGTAGGAGGGTTGGGTCGCCATGGCGACGTCTAGGTCGGTGACGTCATGGTGATAGGTGACGCCAGGGCAGGATTGACGTCAGCGCGGGGGAAGAGGGCGATGCTATCCCCGCACGTGACATCCCGCGTGACGTCACGACAAACACCGCGCCAGGGATGCCCACGTGTGACGTCACTACTCACTCGTGACATCACCGCGCGGGAGGGGGCGTGTCCATCCGCGACCCGCGCGCCCACATTGGCTCCCGCCCCCCGCCCCGCCTCGCCATTGGCCCGTCCGCCCGCCAATCGCGCGCCGCGCTCAAGCCCCGCCCTCCTCGCCCAGGCCCGCTGTCCCCCCCCCCCTCCCCCCGCTCCCCCCTTCACCCCCCCGCCGCCATTTTGGCGGCGCCGCTCGGACCCACCTGCCCGCGGCCGCCGCCGGGGCCCCGCGCGGGCTCCGCCTGCCCCCGGTGCCGCGGCTGCTGCTGCCGGCGGGGCCCGACGGAGCGGGGGGCCAGCGGCGGCAGGGGCCGGGCCGGGCCGGAGCGCGGGTCGCCACGGTGACCGTGGCTATGGCGGCCTCCCTGGTCCCTCACCGGGGCAACTGTTGCTACCCGCCTCGGCGGCGGGCGGGGCCGGCCGCACGCGTCCCGCCCCTCATCTCCTATTGGCTCTTACACTGCGCTGACGCGCGCTGGTTGGTTAATCCAGGCGTCGCTCCGCGTAAGCCCCGCCCCGCGCCCGTGTCATTGGTTACTCCGTACGTCTGTCAGCGCTTCCTGAGGGCGGTGTGGGGGCGGGGCCACGCGGGGAGCTGGCGCAAAGCTATTGGCCAGCGCGGCTGCCGGTCAGCGCGAGCGGCGCGCGCGCCGAGGGGCCGCGAGGGCTGCCGGGAGATGTGGTCCCTGACGGCAGAGGTGCCTCGTGACGTCACGGAGGCGTGACGCCATCGCCAGGCTGTTTTCACGGCGTTCCTCCCTAACAGGCGCTGCCGTGGCGAGGTTTTTAATAACGCTGTGGCGGGGAGAACGGCCGGTTTAATCCGGGAATGAAACGGGGGTTGAGCCGTGGGGATTTTACGACCGGGAGGCGCAGCCCGTGCCTGAGGGCGTTCCTAAGGCCCTGCTTTCCGCGGGGGACTATGGGACCTGTAACGGCTACAACTGCTCTGCAGAGCTGCGCCGGGCCCGGATAGGCCGCAGGTGCGAGGGGCGCCCCCAGCTCAGCTTCCGGCAGTGTCATGGCGACCGCGCCGCGGAGCACGACGGGAAACGTAGTCTTGCGGAGCATCACGTGAGGGGCGGCACCGCCCGCGGGGGGCGGGGGCACCGGGGGGTGGGGCCGCGGGGGCGTGGTCGGCGGGAAGCGATGTCACGTGCTCGCGTGTCACGTGTGCCTCGAGCGCTTCCGGGGCGCCATGGGGCCGGGGGTGGCGGTGAGGGGCGGGGGTCGCGGGGGTCCCGGGTCGGGGGGAGGCTCCCGGCGTTTCCCGGGGCAGTCCCGGTGCTGCGTGTCCCCGTGTGCAGGGTCTCGGTTTCGGGGGGACAGGGGTGTCCCGGTTCGGGAGGGTTTTTGGGGACTGGGCTCGGGGGTCTCGGTGACGCCCCTTTCCCCCGCAGCGCTCCCTCCGCTGGGCCTGGGCCGGCGCCCGGCGCTGCCTGCACGGCACGGTGCCCGCCCGCGCCCCCCCCCTCATCCCCATCGTGGTGGAGCAGACGGTGAGTGGGGGGGGGACGCCCCTGTGACCCCCGAACCCCCTCGACCTCCTTCGCACCCCCACAAACCCTCCGCGCCCCCTCCAGCATTCCCCTCCTTCTTTCCCCCGGTCCTCCAAACTTCCAGCCCCATCCCAGCTCCCCCAGACCCACCCCCGGACCCCCTTTTCACCCCTCGAGCCGGGGGGTCGCAGGTGCACCATCAGTGCAGTTCTCTGACCCTTGGCGACCCCCCAACACCCCCAAACAATCCTCCGGACCCCCCAAGCCCCCCTGACCCCCGTTTCCACCGCCAGGGCCGGGGGGAGCGAGCCTACGACATCTACTCGCGGCTGCTGCGGGAGCGCATCGTGTGCGTCATGGGGCCGGTGGGTACCCGCGGGGGGGCCCCAGAGCCGCCCCTGAGGGTCCTGGCGACCCCCTGACCCCTCTGCGCCCCCCCAGATCGATGACAGCCTGGCCAGCCTGGTGATCGCCCAGCTGCTGTTCCTGCAGTCCGAGAGCAACAAGAAACCCATCCACATGTACATCAACAGCCCCGGTGAGGCTGGGCGGGCTCTGGGGGGCTGGGGAGGGGCTGGGGGGCCAAGAGGAGGGGTCTGGAGGAGGGCTGCGGGTCATAAAGGGGACATGGCACCCCCTGGAGGACCCCTAAACCCCCCTCCCTGGGGCAGAAAGGGGAGGGTTGGCGGGACCTGGGGCAATTCGTGGGGTCGAGGAGGGTTCGGGGGTGTCCCTAACGGGCGTTTCCCCGCAGGGGGCTCGGTGACCTCGGGGCTGGCCATCTACGACACGATGCAGTACGTGCTGACCCCGGTGTGCACCTGGTGCGTGGGGCAGGCGGCCAGCATGGGCTCGCTGCTGCTGGCGGCCGGCGCGCCCGGCATGCGCCACGCCCTGCCCAACGCCCGCATCATGGTGCACCAGCCCTCGGGGGGCGCCCGGGTACGGACCCCGGCCCGCGGGGGGCGCTGCTGGCAGCTGGAGGAGCCATTTGGGGATGGGGGAGGGAGTGGGGAGAGCCCGAAATGTGGGGAGAGCCCAAAATGCGGGGAGCGCAGAAATGGGGAGGGGGGCGTTCCCTGTGTTAGGTGTGTGTGGGGAGGGGGCTCTGAAAGAGGAGGGGAAGGCCTGGAAGGGACAAAGGGGGACCCTGGGTGGAGGGAGACATGCTGGGACCCCCTAGGGGATACTGGGGGGTGGGTGGCCGTGGGCTGGAGATGCCCCAAAGTCGCCCAGACCCTCGTGACCCCCCCCGAACCCCCCGCTCAGGGCCAGGCCACTGACATCGCCATCCAGGCCGAGGAGATCCTGAAGCTGAAGCGCCAGATCAACGGGCTCTACGCCAAGCACACGGGGCAGCCGCTGCCCGTCATCGGTGAGGTATCCCCAGAACCCCCCAGGACCCCCCCGTTTGCCCTGGAGACGCCCCTGACCCCCCTGAACCTCCCCAGAAGCCGCCATGGAGCGGGACCGGTACCTGAGCCCGGTGGAGGCGCAGGAATTCGGGCTCCTGGACCAGGTGCTGGTGCATCCCCCGCCACGCGGTGAGGACGAGCCCCGGCTGGTGCAGAAGGAGCCCCCCAGCAGCCCCTCTGCGGCCCCCCAAGTCCCCACAGCATGCTGAGAGCCCCCTGGCAGTGTTGGGGCAGTGGGGGAGCTCTGGGACCCCCTTCCCCATGTATTCCTGTGTGGAAATAAAGGGCTGTGGAACCCAAGTGAGTCCTGGAGGGATTTTGGGGGGAATCAGAGTCGTGGTGGGGGCTGGAGGGGAGTCACTGGGGGGGGTGGAGGAAGGGTTTGGGGGACATGGGAGAATTTGTGGGGTCTGTGAATAGTTTGGGGAGCGAATGAGAGACCTGGGGAGCCCAGGAGGGGGTCTGGGTCTGGGGGGCTTCTGGAGGGACACAGTGAACCTCCGTCCGAGTCCTCCCGGCCGCCAGGCGGCGCCCTCCGAGTGCGCTCGGCCCGGGTCCTCCCGGCCGCCAGGGGGCGCCTGCCGCACTCCCGCCATGCACCGCGCGCGCGGCCTGTGCCGGGCTGGGGTCGCCGCGGCCCTCGGGGGGTCCCGCGCGCTCTCGGCGCTCCCCGGCGCCGGTTCCGCCGCTGCCGGGGCAGGGCTGGGCCCCGAGGCCGAGGCGGACCCGGAGCTGCTCCGCGCCAGCAGCCCCGAGCTGGCGCGGCGGCTCCGCGGGCTCGCGCTGGTGCGGGGCGGTTTCGTGAGCGAGGCGGAGGCGGCGGAGCTGCTGCGGGAGGTGGAGCCGGGGCTGCGGCGGGGCCGGTACCAGAGCGACCACTGGGACCGGGTGAGGGGCGCGGGGGGCGCGGGGGTCGGCCAGGGGGCCATCAGAAGGTGGCGGCGCTGCCCGGGGGTCCGAGTCCGAGCTCACCCCGCGCTGGTCCCGCCAGGCCATCTCCGGTTACCGGGAGACCGAGCGCGGCCTGCGGGGCGGCGCGGGGCGGGCGCTGCTGCTCCGGGTGACCCCCGCCTTCCCCCCCCGCCGCCCGCCCCGGCCCAGCGCCCACGTCCTGGATCTGCTGCCCGGGGGCTGCGTGGGGCCGCACGTGGACAGCGTTAAGGTGGGGGGCTCGGGGGTTCGGGGGTTCCGGGGGGTCTCGAGGGGGTCCCGGGGGCTCAGGGGGATCCCGGGGGGGTTCAGGGGGTCCCGGGGGCGGGGGGGGGGCCGGGGGGTTCGGGGGTCCGGGGGGTCTCGGGGGGTCTCGAGGGGGTCCCGGGGGGCAGTTTGGCCGTGCCCTGGTCGGGCGCCGGGCGAGGAGGGGTTGGAGGTCCCCGGTGGGTTTGGAAGAAGCCGAGGGGAGTTTTCGGGGGGAGTTGCGGGGGTCGCGGGTGGCTTTGCGGGGTCTCAGGCGCGCCCTCACCCCCAGTTCTGCGGCTGCACCATCGCGGGGGTGTCGCTGCTGTCCCCCAGCGTCCTGCGGCTCCAGAGCCTGCGCGACCCCCGGGACCGGCTGGAGCTGCTGCTGGAGCCGGGGTCCCTCTACGTCCTCCGGTGGGTTTGGGGGCGCCCGTGGGGGTTTTGGGGACCCCCGGGGGGAAATCTGACCACCCCCTGACCCCCGATCCCCTCCAGGGGCGCTGCCAGGTACGAGTTCACCCACGAGATCCTCCCGGACGAGCAATCGTTTTTTGGGGGGCTCCGGGTGCCGCGGGGGCGCCGGGTGGCCCTGATCTTCCGCAACGACCCCCCCTGGTGAGAACCCCCCGGGACCCCCCAGCGCCCATTCTGGGGAGAGCTTGGCACTGCAAGAGCCCCCCCAGCCGGTCCCCAAATTTCCCGTAAGACCCCAAACTCTGCGGGGACTCCCCCAATCCCCACCTGGCCTGCCCAAAACCCATCTGGGACTCCCTTAAAACGCTCCCCCTACCCCCCGAACATCCCCAGGGACCCCCAAACCTCCCGTCAGAGCCCTGAAATCCCCCCTGACCCTCACTGTTCTCCCCTCACCCAGAAACGCCTCCGGACCCTCTCAGCGACCTCCCAGCGTTTATTGAGGACCCCCAGGACCCCGCACCCCCGAAATGAGCTCCCCCAATAAACAGCGACCCCCTGCACTCGGTTCTTGGGGGGCTGTTTTGGGGGAGCTTGGGGGAGGAGCTGACAGCCAGGGGGGCTTTTGGGGCTGGCTGAGGGACCCCCAAACCGCCCCCCGGCAGATGGGGAGGAGTTTTGGGGGGCGGGGGGGAATTTGGGGGAGGCAGTTCTGATGGCGGGGGGGGTCAGGGGGTTGTTTGAGGGGGGGTCTCACCCCAGGCAGGCGCAGGCCCCCGCCGAGAGCTGGGGCAGCCGCTGCCAGCGCAGCCCCGAGTCCAGGAACACCACGTCCTCGTAGCGGGTGGGGCGGCAGCACGGGCCCCCCCCGGGCCCCCCCGGGCCCAGCACGGCCCCCAGCGCCAGCCCGTGCAGGGTGGGGGGCGCGGGGCAGCCCCCCCCGCAGTAGCGGAACACCACGGTCTCGGGGGAGGGGTAGCCCAGCCCCAGCGCCCCCACCCCCACCGAGACGCTGCGGAGCCCGCAGGGGGGGGCGGGGGGCGCGGGGGGGGCGCGGCAGGGTCCGGGCAGCAGCAGCAGGAGAAAGAGGAGGAGGAGGAGGAAGGAGCAGGAGCGCGCCGGCCTCGCCATCCTGAGCCCCTCCAGAAACCTCCAGGGTTTCTGAGCCCTCCCCAAACCCCGGGGGATTTATGGGGTGTGCAGGGGGAGGGGCTCGGGGGAGGGGAGGGGGTTAACCCTGAGCTCCCCGAGGGGCTTTGGAGGGCACTGACCCCCCCCCCCCACCAAGGGAGATTTGGGGGAGGGAAAGGCAGCGGGGACCCCATCACCCCAAAAACTGGGGGATGAGAGACCCTCCCCCCCAAGGGGTTTGTGGGAGGCATTTGGAGAGTGGAGACCCCCACCAGGAAAACAGCTTGGGGGGGTCAGGATCTCAATCCACTCCCTCAGGAGCCCCCACCCCAAATAATTGAGCCCCCCCAAACAACTGCTCACCTCCCCCATGGCCACTCAGGGGTGAAACCCCCTGGGGGAGGGAGGGAATTCTCCCCCACCCCCAAAAACAGGGGGGTCATGGGAGGATTCATTCTGGGGGGGGGGGGCTCAAAGCCCCTCTCAGAGCTGGAACATTCCAGCTCTGTGGGGGGTTTGGACCTGGCACAAAGTAAAGGAAAAAAGGCCTAAAAATAGCAAAGAATCCCAATTCTGACCCAAAAAAGACAGGGATGGTAGGGGGAAAATCTCTTCCCTGCTCCAAGCCCAGGGAAATTCCAGGGCCCCCCAAATTCCTGGGGAGGGGGAAGGAAACAGTGAGTTTGTTGATGGAATTTGGGAGGGAGGATGGAGGGAGGAAGAGAGGGCGGGCTGAGGGGTAAGGGGGGTTTGGGACGGTGGGGGCAGGAACCCCTCTGGATTTTTGGGGTTCCTGCCCAGGAGGGTCTGGGGGGTCCCTACTCCTTGAGGAAGAAGTGCATCTTGTCGGCGATGAGCTTGCGCTCGGGGTCCAGGCGCTTGAGCAGCTGCGCCAGCGCGTTGACGGTGGCGTCGCTGCTCAGCCCCGTGCGCTTGGTCTGGAACTTCTTGAGCAGGTCCTTGGTGGTCATGGGCTTGCGGGACAGGTAGCGCCGCACGGCCTCCTCCGTCAGCTGCACCTCGCTGGGGCGGGCAGGGGGTCGGGGGGCAGCAGGGCTGGCCCTCACAGCCCCCACAGTGCCCTGAGCCCCCACAGCCCCTGAGCCCCCACAGTGCCCCGAGCCCCCACAGCCCCTGAGCCCCCACAGCCCCTGAGCCCCCACAGCCCCCCGAGCCCCCACAGTGCCCTGAGCCCCCACAGCCCCTGAGCCCCCACAGCCCCCACAGTGCCCTGAGCCCCCACAGCCCCTGAGCCCCCACAGCCCCCACAGTGCCCTGAGCCCCCACAGTGCCCCGAGCCCCCACAGCCCCCACAGTGCCCTGAGCCCCCCACAGCCCCCACAGTGCCCTGAGCCCCCACAGCCCCCGAGCCCCCACAGTGCCCTGAGCCCCACAGCCCCTGAGCCCCC
The DNA here is from genome assembly GCF_903797595.1 of Erithacus rubecula. Lineage (NCBI taxonomy): Eukaryota > Metazoa > Chordata > Aves > Passeriformes > Muscicapidae > Erithacus > Erithacus rubecula. The sequence continues at coordinate 70,121 of NW_027636012.1, read as the reverse complement.
ACAGCCCCCGAGCCCCCACAGCCCCCACAGTGCCCTGAGCCCCCACAGCCCCCCGAGCCCCCACAGTGCCCTGAGCCCCACAGCCCCTGAGCCCCCACAGCCCCCCGAGCCCCCAGACTCACCCGCTGCTCGGGGTCGATTTCCCGGAGTGGGGCTGCGGTGTGGATTTGCCAGAGGGGGGTCCCGGCTCCGCCTTCAGCCTCTTCTGGGGAGGGGGCTCCGACCCCCCCGGGGCTGCCCGGCGGCCTGGGGGAGACAAGGAGGGAAGGGGCTCTTTGGGGGGTCCCCAGGAGGGAGCTGGGAATTGTCTCCAGTGTCCCTGAGACCCAACCCCTCAAAACTTCATCCCGACACCCCCCAATACCCCCCCAGATCCCCCAAAGCCACTCCCTGGAGCCCCAGCTTTGTCCCACACCTCCAAATATCTCCCCCCAAGTGCCCTGAAGCCCCCTCCCAATCCCCAGCACCCCCACCTTGCTCCAGCCTGGCTGCTGCAGCTCGCAGGGTCCCCCCAGCGCCCCCCGAGTCCGTGGGGGTCCCGGGCCGGGAGCCCCCCCTGGAGCTGCTGCCCGAGGCCCTGCGCTCCCGCTTGGGGGGTGTCTTCTTCTTCTGGGGGGGCAGAGAAACAGGGAAGGGTCAGGGGGTGTCCAGCGGCCCCGTGGGACCCCCAAGGGCTCCCTGGAGGGGTGGGCCCGGGCCCCCTCACCGCCATGAACAGCGCCGAGGACGTCTCGCTGTCGATGTCGCTCTCCTCCGAGGTCTGCGACTCGTCGCTGCTCTCTGGGGGTTGATGACGTCATTAACCCCCTTCTTTGGGGGCTCCTCCCCAGTTCCTGTCAGGGGGGTTGTTAAGGGGGGTCTTACCTCTCTTCTTCTTCTTCTCCTGCGGGGTGGGGGTGGCTTTTCCCTCCTCCTCCTCCTCCTTCTCCTCTGCCTTCTCCTCCTCGCTCTCCTCGCTGCTCTCGCTCGCCTCGTCGATGCCTTTGTTGGGGGGGATCCTGAGGGTCTGGGACTCCAAAATTCCCCCCCAGTTCCCCCTCAGGAACGGAGGGTCCCAGGGGGTCCCACCCCCTCCCCAACCCCACCTTTTGGGCCTTCCTCTTCCTCCTTGGGTGCTTTGGCTTTGCCGGCCTCTTCCTCACCGGAGCTGCTGCAGGACAAAGGGGGACTGGGGAGTTCAGGAGGGGCCTGGGGGGATTTGGGGGTCCCTGGGAGGGGTTCTGGGGTCCCAGGGAGATTTTAAGCATCCCTGGGGAGCTTTGTGGGGGACACTTCTGGTGGGCAGTGCAGCTGAAGGCATCACGGGGTCCCCATCTCCCCAATATCCCCCCAGGGTCTCATGAATCCCCAGCAGTGACCCCAGGACACCCCAAAATCCTCCCAGGCCCCTCAGGACTGCCCAAGCTCCCCCAGAGGAGCCACAAGCCCTCCCTGTGCTCCCCAAAACCCACCAAGAACCCCCTCCAGGTGCCCACAGAGCCCCAGAATGTCCCCTGAAGCCCTGAGGGCCCCCAGCCCCACCTGGAGCCATCAGACATGTAATCCACCTCCTGGCCCTCGAAGTCTCCATCGTCACTGTCCTCCAGGGCCTCATCCTCAGAGCCCTTCCTGCCCTTCCTCCTCTTCCTCTTGGGCCGGGCCCCCGCAGCCTTCGGCCTCGCCGCCTTCTCCCCTGGCAATTTGGGCAAGTCGGGGGGATTTGGGGAAGATTCTGTGGCTTTGGGGCATTGCAGGGGAGGGTTTGGAAAGGTCTGGGGGGTTTAGAGGGGACCTGTGGGCTTCAGGGAGGATTGGGGTGGGGTTTTAGGTAGATTTTGGGGCTTCCCCCGGGGTGGATTTGGGGGATTTTGGAAAGATGTGAGGAGGGTTCTGTGGGATTTTGGGGTTTCCCCTCTCACCCTCAGCCTCGCTGCCCTCGCTCTCCTCAGAGCTGAGCTCCAGATCCTCCTCCAGGTCGTGAATCCGGAGCCCTCCACCCTTGCCTGGGGCCTTCCTCCCCTTGTCCTTGTCCTCCTCCTCCTCGTCCTGGTCCCGCAGGCGCCGCTGCTGCATGATGCTGAAGTGGTTCAGCACCTTGTTCCTCCTGGGGGAGTCGAGGGGGCTCAGCAGGGCTGGGAGGGGATTTGGGGGGGCCCACAGGTGCTGGGGGGGGTTGGACCAGAATTTGGGGTGTGTGGGAGGTTATTTGGGGAGGCTCTGAGGGGATCCAAGAGAGGATTTAGGGGACCATGGAGAGATCTTGGGGGGGTTCTTCAAAGGGATTTGGGAGAATATTCGGGGGCATTTCAGCAGTTTTGGAGGGGCTCTGAAGGGAAGCTGAGCGGGCTCTGAGGGGATTTGGGAGGGGGGGGGCCAGAAAAGGATCTGGGGGGTCTTGGAGGGGACTCTGGGCCCCCCCCGTGGTTGGTGGTCACCTCTCCCACTCCTCCTCGGCCTCCTCGGCGGTCAGCGTGCGGTGCCGGGCCAGGGGGGTGAAGTTGTACCAGTTCCTGACGGGAAAGGCCTCGAAGGCGCCGTCGGGGCACTGGGTGAACACGTAGTAGGAGGCGTTTTCCGTGACGCCGCCCTTCTTCACACCACGGAACCTGCGGGAGGGGAGTCGGCACCAAACCCCAAACCCCAAACCCCAAACCCTAAACCCCAAACCCCAAACCCTGCACCCCAAACCCCTCACCCCCCCACCCGCTCACTTCCTGCCGGCCTTGCCGTTGACCCGCAGCAGCCAGGGCTGGTCCTCGGCGCGGAATTCCCGCAGCACGATCCCGTATTTCTTCCTGCGTGCCTCCTCGCGCAGCTTGCGGTGGAACTCACTGCCCGCGCCCGACTCGGGCAGCTCCTCCTCGGCGTAGATGCGCTTGTTGCTCATGTCGCGCTCCATGCGCGCCTGGGGGCCAAACCCAAACCTGGGACCAAACCCGGGACCAAACCCCACACCTGGGACCCAAATCCCACACCTGGGACCAAACACCACACCTGGGACCAAAGCTGGGACCAAACCCCAAACCAGGGACCCAAACCCCACACCTGGGACCAAACCCCAAACCAGGGACCCAAATCCCACACCTGGACCCAAACCTGGCCCCAAATCCCACTGCTGGAGCAGTGGGATCGGATCCAGATCCTGACAGATTCCCGGGTCCCAAATCCCTCCTGGCCCCAAATCCCTCTGGATCCCCAGATCCCTCCTGGCCCCAAATCCCTCTGGACCCCAAATCCCTCCTGGCCCCAAATCCCTCTGGACCCCACATCCCTCCTGGAGCCCGCCGGGGACGGACGCAGGTCCCGAGCCCAAATGCCGCCCGCGCCGGGCTGGGGCTGCGCCCCGATCGGGCAGGGCGGGAGGGGCGGCCCCGGCCCCGCAGCCCCTCACCTGTGCCCAGGTGCTCAGCGTCACCCTGTCGGCGCTGTTGAAGGCCATGATGTTGTAGCGTTTGGGGTTGTTCCTGGGGGGCAGAGAGACCCCTCAGACTCCCCCTGACAGAGACCCACAAAACACCCCCTGAGCCCCCCAAACCACCCCAAACCCGACACCCCGAAATCCCCTCCACCGAGATGCTCAGAACAACACCGAGACCCCCCAAAGAGCCGAGAGCTCCCCAAATCCGACACCGCCCACGCCCCCCGAGAGACCCCCACTCACTTGGGCACCCTGACCACGTACTCGGTGACCACCTGGGAGCTGCCGCCCTGCGGGACAAACGGCACTGGGGAGTCCCGAGGGGCTCCGGGGGGCTCAGGGTGAGGGGGGCACTGAGGGGGGTGGGGGATGCGGGGAGGGTCGCGGGGAGCGCCCCTCACTCACCAGCGCGGCCATCGCGGCTCAGATCGGGATCGGGGGATGGCGGCGGGAGGGAGAGGGGGAGTCAGGGCTGGGGACCCCCAAACCGGGACCCCGGAGGAGATTTCAGGGACCCCCGGAGGAGAGTTCAGGGACCCCCCAACGCTCCCCGGCCCCGCCGCCGCTCCGGCTGCGCTTCCGCCGGAAATGGCGTCACCTGACCGGAATTACGTCACGGGGCGACGCCTACGAAACCACGCCGGTCCGCCGATGCGTCACCATGGCAACCGCGAGCCCCAAGCGCCGGTTTTCATTTCAAATCCCCGATTTTCCACCCCAAAATCCGAATTTCCTTTGAAACCTCATTCCGCACCCCAGCACTCCCCTCAAGACATATTTTTCCCCCCAGGCCCCCTCCCATTCCCCCATTAACCTTTCTCCCCCCAGTTCCTCCTCACGAAGCCAGGCTGGTTTTTATTCCGTTTATTTGTGAAGTTAAAAACAAGCGGTAAAAAGTAAAAACTTTCAGCCTTCGGTGCTCGGAGTTTTCCAGACGCTCCGGAACGACACGGACACGGCGGGGGAGGGGCGGCCGGGGGACCCCCGGGGGGCTCGGGGGGGCTCGGGGGGAGGGGGTCCCCGGGGGGCGTCCTGGTGTCCCCACAAGGGGACAGGAGGGCTCGGGGGGGGTTTGTGGGGGTCCCCAGCAGCTCCCGGGAATGTTCGAGCGGCTCCGGGGGGGGGTCGGGGGTCGCTCGCCCCGTCCGGCCCAGCACGAGGGGGGGTCACCGGCGAGGGGGCGGCGGGGTCACTGAGCCTGCGGGGGAACGGCGTGCCGGGGGGGGCCACACCCGGGGGCTCGGGGCCCCGGGGGTCCCCAGGGGGGTTTGGGGGTCCCCAGGGGGAGTTTGGGGTCCCAGGAGGGGTTTGGGGGTCCCCAGGGGGAGTTTGGGGGTCCCCAGGGGGAGTTTGGGGGTCCCCAGGGGGAGTTTGGGGTCCCCAGGGGGGTTTGGGGGTCCCTCAGGGGGGGTTTTGAGGGTCCTCAGGGGGGGTTTGGGGTCCCCAGGGGGGGTTTGGGGTCCCCAGGGGGTCTCTGGGGGGTCCCAGGAGGGGTTTGGGGGTCCCTCATGGGGGGTTTGAGAGTCCCCAGGAGGGGTTTGGGGTCCCCAGGGAGTCCCCAGGGGGGGTTCCGGGTCCCCAGGGGGCTTTTTGAGGGTCCCTCAGAGCCCGGGGGGTTTCTATGGGCACCAGCCCTCCTGGGGGGGTCCTGGGGCAGCTCTGGGGGTCCCGGGGCAGTTTTGGGGGTCCCAGTGTCTCCCCGGTGGGTCCCGGGTCAGTTTTGGGGGTCCCGGTGGGCGCGTACCTGCTGTCCCTGCTGGGCGGGGGGCGGCGCGGGCCCGGCCCCCCCGGGGGTCTGCCCGTAGTAGGCCGCCTGCTGCCGGTAGTACTCGGCCCAGGCCGCGCTGTAGTCGGGCTGGGGGCCGGGGGGGGCCCCGGGGCCGCCCCCCGAGGCCACCTGAGCCGCTGGGGACGGGGGGGGGGGGCGGTGAGGGCGGGGGGCGCGCCCTGAGCCCCCCCGGGGGGGGGGGGAGGGGGTTTGGGGTTACCTTGTTTTTTGTAATATTCCTCCCAGGCCTTGGTGTAATCCTGCTGGGGGGGGGCCCCCGGCTGCTGCGGCTGCTGGCCTGGGGGGCAACAGGGGGGTCAGGGGGCAAAAAACAGGGGGCAGGGGGCACCAATGGGGCCCCAGGGGCAGGATTGGGGTCCCAGGGGCAGCTCTGTCTCTCCTGGTGGCATTTTGGCTGCCAGGACCCCCCGCCCCGCACCGAGGGTGATTTTGGGGACCCCCCGTCCCCCAAACCCACCTAGTTTCTTGTAGTACTCCTCCCAGGCCTTGGTGTAGTCGGGCTGCCCGGCGGGGGGTGGCTGGGGGGGCTCCCCCTGCACGGGGGGCGCGGCGGGCGGGGGCTGCGCGGGCACGGGCCCGGGGGGCTGCTGGTAGTAGTGCGAGTAGTAGGCGGCCCAGGCCGCGTTGGGGTCGGGGGCCGGCGCCTTGCCTGGGGGGGGTCCCACAGACAGGGGGTCACTTGGGGGGGCCCGGATTGGGGCTGAGCCCCCGGCAAAGCCAGAGACCCCCGAGCCCCCCCCGCAAAGCCAGGGACCCCCGAGCCCCCCCGGGAAAGCCAGGGACCCCCGAGCCCTCCCCCGCAAAGCCAGGGACCCCCGAGCCCCCCCCCCGGGAAAGCCAGGGACCCCCGAGCCCCCAGGGACCACCCCTCAGACTGGGACCCCCAGGGTGAGTGAGTGAGCGGTCTCTGGGTTCAGGGATGCCCAAAATGCCCAGGGTGAGTGGGGGGGGGTCTCCGGGTTCAGGGATCCCCCACAAGCCAAGCGGTCTCAGCTCAGGGTCTGACACCACCCCAAAGCCACACCAGGGAGCCCCAAAATTCCAGCTTGAGGCAGGGGAGCCCCCCAAAAGCGCAGAGCCCTAAACTCTGTGAGCACCCCCCAAAATCCCAGAGCACTCCCAGAACCAAGGGCCCCCCCAGAGCCCCCCAGCCGAGGGGTCGCGGTACTCACTGGGGTCGTGGGGGGCTGGCGGCTGCCACTGGGGGTACGTGTTGCCCCAGCCCTGGGGGGGGTACTGGTGGGGGGGCGGCCCCCCCGGGCTGCGGAAAGGGGGAGTCAGGGGGGTGGGATTCGGGGGGACGCCCCCAGAACCCGCCCCCAGAACGGGTACTCACTGCGGGGGGGCGCCGGGGGGACCCTGGTTGAAGGGCCCGGGGTTGAAGGGGCCCATGGGGCCGGCGGGGCCGGGGGGGCCCCCGGGGCCGGGGCCCACGGGGCACAGCGGGCCCTGGGGGCAGAAAGGGGGCTCAGGGGGGGCTGGGGGCGCCCAGCAGGGCCCGGGGGGGGCTGGGCAGCGCCACACGCTCCCCACCCAGGGGCGACCCCCAGAGCTCGGGAGGTTCTGGGGTTGGGGGGGAGTTTGGGGCGCCCCCACCTCAATCTTCTCCTCGATGAGCTGCTTGGCGTGGTCGATCTGCTGGGGGGTCCCGCGGATCACGAACAGTTTGAAGTTGGGGTCCCCGTTGGGGGGCAGCTGCCGCGAGATCTCCACGAACGCCCCCGTCTGCTGGTTGATGGCCTTGACGTTCTCCCCCCCTGCGCCCCGAAACCCCCGTCAGAGGGGGCGCCCCAAAACTGCCCCGGGAGCCCCAGCGCTCCCTGGGACCCCCCAAATCCTCCTGGGACCAGCAGAACCCTCCCGGGACCCCCCAAACCAACCCGGGACCCCCCAAAACCCTCCCTGGAGAACCCTGAAACCCTCTCAGGACCCCCAGACTCTTCCCAGGACCCCAAACCCCACTGGGAATCCCCAAACCCCAACGAGTGGACCCCTGCCCCCCCCCCCCCCCCCAGTGAGCACCCCCTCTATAAAGGAGCAAAAGGGATTTTGGGGGGTGAGGGGGTGGGTGGGATGTACCCAAAGGGGGCTTAGGGGGGGCTCAGGATTCTCAGCAGGAATTTGGGGGAGGATTTGAGGGGGTCTGTGATGTTTGGGGAGTGCAGATTTTGGGGGGCGTTCTGGAAGCTGGGGATGAACTGGGAGGTGCAGGGGGGTCCCGGGGGTGAAGCCCCCTCCTCACCTCTGCCGATGACGAGCCCACACTTGTGGGTGGGGATGGAGAAGGTCATCTCCCCCCCGGGGGGGCCCCAGCTGCCCTGGCCCCGGCCCCGGCCGCGCCCCCCCCCGGCGGCAGCCCCGGCCCGGGGGGTCCCGGGGGGCCACTCTGCAGAGAGGGGGGGGTCAGAAGGGGTGGGCACAGCCCCCGAAACAGGGGGACACACCCAAAACATCCCAGACCCCACAGAGCCCCTAAAAACCATCCTGGCCCTGAAACAGCCCCTGAACCCAAAACAGCCCCCAAAGAGCCCCTAAAAACCATCCTGACCCCAAAACAGCCCCCAAACCCAAACAGCCCCCAAAACATCCCAGCCCCAAAAGAGCTCCTGACTCTTCCCCAAAATAAAACCCCAAAAACCACTCCCAACCTTCCCCTGGAGCAACTCTTGTCACCCCCACAAGGTGCAGCCCCCTCCCCAGCTCTGTACCCTCAGACTCTGCAGCAGGTCGTGGATGATCCCCCCAGCCCCCTCCCCAGTTCTGTACCCTCAGGCTCTGCAGCAGGTCGTTGATGATCCCCCCAGCCCCCTCCCCAGCTCTGTACCCTCAGGCTCTGCAGCAGGTCGTTGATGATCCCCCCCGCCCCCTCCCCCGCTCTGTACCCTCAGGCTCTGCAGCAGGTCGTTGATGATCCCCCCAGCCCCCTCCCCAGCTCTGTACCCTCAGGCTCTGCAGCAGGTCGTTGATGATCCCCCCAGCCCCCTCCCCAGCTCTGTACCCTCAGGCTCTGCAGCAGGTCGTTGATGATCCTCGCCGCGTGCTCGCAGCGCTCGGGGGGTCCCATGATGTGGGCGATTTTCTCCGGCCCCGTCCCATCGTCTGTGTGGTTTTGGGGAGGGGGTCATGGTGGGGGTCACGGCCCCGGGTCCATGGGGAGGGGTCGGGAAGGGGCTCCCCAAACCTTGCTTGAACTGGATCCGCACCCCGGCGTCGTTCTGGATCTTTTTGATCATCTCCCCGCTGCGGCCGATGACGACCCCGACCGAGTGTCGCGGCACCGGCACCTGGGGAGGGGGCGGCTCTGAGGGGCTGCACCCCTCGGGAAAAGGCTTGGGCTGCACTGAGTCTCTTTTTTTGAGTGAAACATGGCGGGGTTTTAGATAGATTTAAGGTGGAAATGACAATTTTTGCCTCAAAACTGGCATTTTTCATGCTGAAGAACTGAGATTGTTTGACGGGAACAAAAGGATTTTTATTGGGGACAGGGTTTGTTAAAATGCAAAAGCAAAGAACGGTTTTTGAATGAAACTAAAACCTTCTAAAATGGAAAATCGGATTCCTTTGAAAAATATGAAAGTTTATGAACAAAGAATGATGAATTTGATCCGAAAAATGGGTTGAAACGTTGAGATTTTGGAATGAAAGACGGGATTTTCCTGTGACCAAGGGGGATTTTCCCGTGACCAAGAGGGATTGTGGGGTGGCCAAGGGGGATTCAGGGGTGGCCAAGGGGGCTCTGGGGTGACGGAGGGGCGTTTTTGGGCACTCACGTCGATGCCCCCGCCCAGGCGGGCGCCGTAGTCCGAGCGCTCCCCGAAGCCGCCCTGGTCGCGCTCCCGAAGGATGTCCAGCACCATCTCACAGGCTTGCTGGCAACAGGGGGTTTGGGGGGGTCACTTTGGTTTGGGGGGCTCCTTCAGGTGAGTCTGGGCTCAGTGCAGGCCCCTCCTTTGGCTCACCTGCACCTTGTAGGGCTCCCCGATGATCCGCAGGGGTTTGTCCACGTTGGTGTTTTGGGAACCGTCTTGGATCAGGATCATCTTCACCCCCGCCCGCTCCTGGGGGGCACCAGCACTGCTCAGCCCTGACCCCCCCAAAAACACCCCGGGACCCCCCAGAGCACCTCTGAGCGCTCCTCCCCCTTTCCCACCCCCATGGGAGAGCTCAACCCCCCCCAGAGCCCCCCCGGGGGTATCCCAGGGGCACCTGGAGCTGTTTGATGGTCTCCCCGCCCTTGCCGATGACCAGCCCCGCCTTCCCCGCCGGGATCATCAGCTCCTGCACGGTGCCGTTCTGCCCGTTGGCGGCGTCGGGGAAGGGTCCCGGGGGGCCCCCCCGGCCCCGGGACACGATATCGTCCAGCAGCGCCTTGGCCTTCCTGCGGAGGGGGCGGGGCTCACCGGGGGCATTTGGGGGGGTTTGGGGGGGTTTGGGAGGGGGCTGGAGCTGCACGGGGATGGGGGCGGGGCTAGAGGGTCATTGGGGTTTAGCATTGATTTAGGTTTGGAGAAGTCTGGGGAGACCTGGGCAGAATTTGGGGGGATTTGAGAGGTCACTGAGGGGGTGCGGGGCAGATCCAGGGGTTCCTGACAAGACTTTGGGGGTCACATGGCGGGTCTGGGGTCCCCAAGGGTTATCCTGGGGGTCCCTGAAGGGATTTTGGGGTTCCCGGGGGGGTTCACATCACTCACTGCACGGACTCCGGGGACCCCGTCAGGGACACGCTGCGCTCCGGCAACCCGCCGCTGTCTGGGGGGGCACGGGGGGGTCAGCGGGGTGCCCCCACACTCTGGGGGTCCCAGGAGGGATGGGGGCCTCAGCCCTCCGTACCTGGGGAGATCTGCACCTTGCACCCCGAATCCTGCTGGATCTTGTTGATCTGCTCCCCCCCGCGGCCGATGACTGCGGGGGGAGACACACGGGGGGGTTTGGGGGGGGCCCCGAGGCTCCCTGGGGGTCCCCGGGACCACCGAAGCCCCCCCAGACTCACTGAGGCCGACCATCCCGTCAGGCACCCGGTACTCCTCTGTCACCGTCGTCCTGGGGGTCACCAAGGGGTCATGGGGACCCCAAAACCCCCGTGAGCACCCCAAAACCCCCCAGGACCCACCAACACCCCCCCCTTGCTCCCCAAGGACATTTTAAAACCACCCCAGACCCCACAACAGTCACCAAAACCTTCGACTCCCCCTCCCAAGGACCCCCAAAACCTGCCCCAAACCCAACAGTGCTCCCCCATAATCCCTCAGATCCCAACAGCCTCCTCAGGAACGCCCCCCCCTCCCCCCAGACCCCCCAAAAGAGCCCCCTCCACCCCCAGCCCCCCAGAGCCCCTGGACCCCCATACCTGGCTGGGGGGTGGATGGGCCCCATCGGTGCCGGCAGCGCTGGGGGGGGAACCTGACCTGTCTTTTGGGGTCCCCCCCGATTTGGGGAGGGCCCCAACATCCCCCCAACAAACAAACAAACCCCCCCTCCCACCCCAAACCTCTCCCAGCCCCCAAACCCCTCCAAGAATCCCCCAAACCACCCCAAGGACTCCCTAAAAAACACCCGAAACCTTCCCCAGAGACCCCCAAAACACGACTAGGACCCCCAACCTCCCCCTGGACTCTCCCCAAACCTCCCCCAGGACCTCCTGGAAGCCCCCCAGGACACCCAGCGTCCCCTCTGGCCACCCCAGACTGCCCTGGAACCCCCAAATGCCCTTTGGGGACATCCTGGGACCCCTCAATCCTCTCTGGGACATCCCACAGCGTTCCCTCGTGGGACACCCCGGTGCTGGAGGAGCCCCCTGAGCCCCCCGGGACCCCCAAACCCCACTCACCTTCCCCCTGTGCTGCCAGCTTCTTGCTCTCAGGCTGGTCTGGGCAGGGGGAACAACGCTGCGTTAGGGACCCCCCAACTGTCCCCCCCAAGCTTTGGGAGCCCCCCCGCGGCCCGGGGGGCTCTCCCCGGGTTCGGGGGTCCCTGCCCAGCTCACCGCCATCCTCCAGCTGCCGTTTCTGCCCCCCGAAGCCCCCGAACTCGGGGGGGGGCGGGTTGTTGTTGGGCACCGGCGGCGCCGTGTCCCCCCCGATCTTGGCTGCAATCTGGGGGGGCAGGGAGGGGGTCACGGCAAAACCGGCCCCAAACCCCACCGGGGACTCCCCAAATCCCCCCATGCGACCCCAAACACCCACAGAGCCCCCCCAAATCACACAGGAGGTCCCAAAACGCCCCCAAGATGCTCCAAACCCTCCTCCAAAGCCTCCAGCAATTACCATTAAAAATGATCCCCCCGAAGCCACCCCGAGACCCCCAAACCCACCCAGGACCACCCGCAGCTCTCCAGGAGCCCCCCAAAGCAGCCACGAGCCCCGAAAGCCCCGCAGGCCCCCCAAGACCCCCCAAAAAACAATGAAACCCCCTCGAGAAGGCGCAAGGAACTCTCAAAGAAACACCGGGACACCCCCGAACCGGGACAGCCCCGAACCGGGACACCCCCAAACAGCACCCCCGAACCGGGACAGCCCCGAACCGGGACACTCGAACCGGGACACCCCCAAACCGGGCAGCCCCGAACCGGGACACCCCCGGACCGGGACACCCCCGAACAGCACCCCCGAACCGGGACAGCCCCGAACCGGGACACTCGAACCGGGACACCCGAAACAGCATCCCCGAACCGGGACACCCCCGAACAGCACCCCCGAACCGGGACACCCCCGGACCGGGACACCCCCGGACCGGGACACCCCCGAACGGGGACACCCCCGAGGCGCCTCCGCTAACGAGGGGTTAATTACGGTAATTACCGTAATTGCGGCGCCAAAGGGCGCGCGAGGCCCGGGGAGCGCCCGCGGCTCGCGGGAATTACGGTAAAATGCCGTAAGTCCCGTAATTGCGGGGCGGGAGCCGCCGGCACCGGGGGAACACCGGGGAGGGACGGGGGCTCCGCTGTGCTGGGGGCGGGGGCGGGAACGGGGGGGGAACGCGCGCTGGGGGTCCCGGGGGTGGAGGAGGGGCCACCTCCCCTCCCGCGACCCCCGGGGGGGCGGGGCCTTACGGGAACGTGGGGGCGGGGCCGCGGCGCCCCGGGGGGGGTCGCGGGGGGTCCCCGACCCCTCCCGCCGCCTCCCGCCGCCCCGCCGCGCCCCTCACCTGCCGCGCGCGTTGCACCGCGTCGGCGAAAGCGTCCTTGCGCCCCGTCCCGCCGCCGCCGCCGCCACCGCCGCCGCCGCCGCCCCCCGGGCCCCCCCCGGGCCCGGACGAGGGGGGGGCGGCGGGGGCGGCCCCGGGCTGGGGGGGCGGGGGCGGCGCGGGGCCGAACTCGGACATGGCGGAGGCGGCGACGGGCACGGGCCGCGCTCGCCTCGGGCCGCGCGGGGCACGCTGGGAGCGCGGCGGGGAGGCCCGCCCCCACCGGCGCCAGGCGGCCAATCGCCGCGCCGGAACGCTCCGAGTGACGGATTGGCTCGGCCAATCAGCGGCCGCGAGCGGCAAGCAGCGACCAATGGAAGAAGAGAAGACCACGGCGCGCAGCGATTGAGGCGTGTTGGCGAGACTGGCAGCCAGGCGGGCCAATGGAACCGCGGCGATTGGCCGCCGTGCGTGGGCGGGTCTGCGGGGCGCGCAGCCAATCGCGCTGCACGTCGCGCCTGGGCAGCCCCGCGAGACGCCGCGATTGGTCGAGGAAGCGGAAATCACGGGAACGGCGGGGCGAGGAGGGAATGACGTTGGCTACTACCAATGGCGTGCAGCGCGCTCTCCTCCCACCTGCGGTGCGCAGCAATTGGAGGATGCGGCTGACTGACAGGGAGCACAGCCAATGGAGCACGGGCAGGAGGAGGGGCGGAGCTTTCTTGGAATGACAGGCGCGGCAATCAATCGGCGGCGGGAAACGAGGTGGCCAATCACAGCCGGGGCCGGGGGTGGAGCGCGCTTGTCATCGCGCCCAGCCAATGGCGTGCGCTCTGCGCGCGCTGCGCCCAATCAGCATCCAGCCGCGGTTTTGGAGGGAAACGTCGCCCAATCAGCGCCCGCGCCGCAGAGGCGGGGCCGAGGCTGGGGCGCTCCGGGCCAATCGCGGGGCGGGAGCTTTCCCCGCGCCCCGCCCCGCGCCCCCAGGCCAACAGCTCCGAGATCAATAAATAAAACTTTATTGATGGGCCCCGCCCAGTTCCCGGGCCTCAGGCTGGGCGGAATTCACAGTGCTTTGGTAAAAAAAAACCCAAACTGCCCCAGGGGTCACCTGGGGCGCCAGGACAGACGCGAACAAGCACAGACAGCAGCGCACAGGGTGTCCAGCTGCGTCCAGCTGCGTCCAGGTGTGCACAGCCCCGTCCACATGTGCACAGGTGTGTCAGCGCCCATATCCAGGTGTGCGCAGCCCTTTCCACGTGTGCACAGGTGTGTCAGCGCTCATGTCCAGGTGTGTCCAGGTGTGCACAGGTGTGCACAGGTGTGTCTGCACCCATGTCCAGGTGTGTCCAGGTGTGCACAGGTGTGTCTGCACCCATGTCCAGGCATGTCCAGGTGTGTCCAGGTGTGCACAGGTGTGTCTGCGCCCATGTCCAGGCGTGTCCAGGTGTGTCCAGGTGTGCACAGGTGTGTCTGCGCCCATGTCCAGGCGTGTCCAGGTGTGCACAGGTGTGTCTGCGCTCATGTCCTCATGTCCAGGTGTGCCTGGGTGTTGACAGGTGTTCCCAGGTGTGTCTGGAGCCACGGCCGGACGCGCACAGCTATTCCCAGCTGTGCCCAGCTGTATCCAGGTGTCTGCCCAGGTGTGTCCACGCGCCGCAGCCGCTCCCAGGTGTGGCCGCCCCCAGCCCTGCTCTCAGCCCTGCAGTTTCCCCCCCAGGGGGCTCTCGGGGGTCTCGGCTCCCCCAGACCCTCAGGGCTCCTCGTCCTCCGACGTCAGCGGCCGCTGGGGGAGGAAAGGGGGATCAGCCGGGGGTCTCCCGTACCTGCCACCCCCCGCCTGTCCCCGCCCCCTGCACTCACCAGGGGGTCCCCGAGCCCCCCCCCGTCCCGGGGGTCCGCGGGCCCTTTCCGGAAGGCGGCGTTGCTGAAGCTGATGCTCCTGGTGCTGCGCCGGCGCCATTCCCGCCGCAGCGCCCGGCCCGCCGCGCCCACGCCCACCACCAGCCCTGCGGGCACCGGGGGGCTCGTGGGGGTCCCCAGAGCCGGGGCAGCCCCTCCCAGAGACCCCCAAGCTTCGGGACTGCATCCCCGAAATCTGCAACCCTCGACCCCAACGGCGCCCCCTGGGGACTGCAGGGATGGGACCCCCCCACACTCTTTGGGAACCCCCCCCCTACTTTGGGACCCACCGCCCACTTTGGGACTCCCCCCGGCCCACTTTGGGACCCACCCCCCACTTTGGGACCCCCACACACTTTGGGACCCCCCCCACTTTAGGACCCCCCATCCCGCCTCCTCCCGATTCCGCCTTCCCCCCATTTTGGGCCCCCCTCCAACTCTCCATTTTTGGCCTCTCTGTTTTGAAGCCACTCCCCCCCAGCCATTGCCCTCCCCTCCCCTTCGGGACCCCCCAGCCCCAAAATTTTGGCACCCCCCTGCCCCAGCCCGGGCCTTACCGAGGGGCAGCAGGACCCAGAGCGCCGTCATTCCTGGCCGAGCCCCCCCAGGGCCCCCGAGGTCACCTGTGGGGACGGGAGTGGCCTCTGGGTGTGGCCACTGGGTGTGGCCATTGGGTGTGGCCAGGGCGGGGCCGGTACCTGTCGAGGCGTTTCCCTCCCTGCTGAAGTTCCGGGTGAGGATCTCGGGGGTCCCGGGGGGCTCTGGGGGAATGTGGGAGGGTCACCTGGGCCAAGGTGAACCCGGGCAGGGTTTTGGGGGGCTCAGGGGGGTCTCAGGGGTTACCTGTGACACAGGTGTGCCCGTCACTGTCCAGGTGCTCCCCGTCGGGGCAGGTGCAGCTGAACCGGGGGGAGCCGGGCCCGCGGGCGGGGGAGGGGAGGCACAGGAAGGAGCAGAGACCCCCGGGACCCTCGCAGCGGTTGGGGCCTGCGGGAATTGGGGGTCAGCGGGGGTCCCGTGGCTGTTTTGGGGGTCCCAGGGGCATTTCGGGGAGTTTACCTGGGGGCTGCGTGCCCGGGTGCAGAATCACAACGGCCTCGGGGCTGAAAAGCTCCTGGGCCACCACCTGGGGGGTGGGCGAGCCCCCCCCCGAGCCCTGCAGCCAGCAGGGAGCCACGGTGGGGGTCGGTCCAGAAGGCCCAGTCCTGGGGGAGGGACGGGGGGCGTCAGAGGGGACACGAGGGGGACACTGGGGGGGGCACACGGGGGGCCCAGGGGTCTCACCTGGAACACGGCCAGGCCGAGGGGCTGCGCCAGGTGCTGGGGGTCCCTCAGGTGCGTCCGGCGGCCGCTCCCATCCAGGGCCACGCTGGACACGGTGTGGAGGCGGCCATCAGCCCAGTACAGGCGCTGGGAGGACTGGTCTGGGGGGCACAGAGGGGTCAGGGGGGCCACGGGGCTGGGGACAGGTGTGAGGAGAGGTGTGGGACAGGTGTGAGGAACATGGGGGGACAGGTGTGGGACAGGTGTGAGGAACATGGGGGGACAGGTGTGAGGAACATGGGGGGACAGGTATGGGGACAGGTGTGGGGACAGGTGTGGGACAGGTGTGAGGAACATGGGGGGACAGGTGTGGGGACAGGTGTGGGACAGGTGTGGGGAACATGGGGGGACAGGTGTGGGACAGGTGTGAGGAACATGGGGGGACAGGTATGGGGACAGGTGTGGGGACAGGTGTGGGACAGGTGTGAGGAACATGGGGGGACAGGTGTGGGGACAGGTGTGGGACAGGTGTGGGGAACATGGGGGGACAGGTGTGGGACAGGTGTGAGGAACATGGGGGGACAGGTGTGGGGACAGGTGTGGGACAGGTGTGGGACAGGTGTGGGACCCTCACCCAGCGCCAGCCCCTGGGGCCGCTCCACGTCCTCGGTCACCAGGGCCTTGGGGGGGGCTCCATCCTGGGCCCCCTGGGCGATGTGGGGGTGGGACCCCCAGTCTGACCAGTACAGGTACCTGAAGGACACCAGGGTCACCAGGGTCACCAATGCCACCGGTGTCCCCTGTCCCCCCCATGCGCCCCCACGACCCCCGTCCATCCCATTCCGTGTCACTGTCACCGCCGTGCCCCCCCAGCCCCCCCAGCCCCCCGTACCCGTTCAGGGGGTCCACCACCAGCGCCCAGGGCCGCGCGCGGGGGTCCCGGTGCAGCGTCCGGTGCCGCGTCCCCGCGGCGTCGCCAACGGCCACGCGGCCGGAGCCGGGCTCGGTCCAGTAGAGCAGCCGGTGGATCCAGTCGAGGGCGAGACCCCCGGGGGACCCCGGCCCTGGGACCACCGCCAGGGGCACGGCCGGGCCCGCGGCCAGGGGGGCTCTGGGGGCAGTGGGGTCAGAGGGGGGGTGATGGGGGGCGAGGGGGGGATTGGGGGGCACTGGGGGGTGATGGGGGGATTTGGGGGCACTGGGGTCACTGGGGGGTCACTGACCAGGGT
This sequence comes from Erithacus rubecula, assembly GCF_903797595.1. NCBI lineage: Eukaryota > Metazoa > Chordata > Aves > Passeriformes > Muscicapidae > Erithacus > Erithacus rubecula. The sequence continues at coordinate 53,419 of NW_027636012.1, read as the reverse complement.
CAGTGGGGGGAATTGGGGGGTGATGGGGGGATTTGGGTGCATCGAGAGGAATTTGGGGTCACTGGGGAGGATTTGGGGTCACTGGGGGGTCCTGGGGGGCACTGGGGAGGATTGGGGGTCACTGGGGGTCCTGGGGAGCCCGGGACACTCCTTACCTGTAGATGAGCCCCTCGCTTGGGTCCCCCCAGAACAGAGATCCCCCCTCAACGCCGACGTCCAGCGCAGCCACATGCTTGAGGGGCCCTCGCAGGATTTGGGGTTCAGGGCCCCCCAGCGCCAGCACCTGGTGCCTGGTGCTCACCAGGAGGGTCCCGGGGGGGCCTGGGGGCAGCACTGCGGTCACCCCCTGGCAGGAAGCCCCCCCAGCCCCCCAAAACCACTCATAATCCCCACACGGCCCCTCAAACCCCTGACACTCCCACACCCCCTGGACCCCCAAATTCCCCTTGACCCCCACCCGGGACCCCCCTTGCCCACCCACCCTCTGATCCCCAATCCCCCTGGGATCCCCCATTTCCCTCTCAGAGACCCCAGCACCCGTCCTGGGGCAGATCTGGGGGTGGCAGGGTTCCCCCGTGGGGGTTGGGGCATTTTGGGGGGGCTGCTGCCACATTTTGGGGGGTCACTCACCGCGACACGTGCGCCTGTCGGGGTCCAGGCTGAAGCCGGGGGGGCACAGGCACTCGAAGCCCACCCGCAGGTCCCGGCAGCCGTGGGAGCAGCCCCCGCCCCCCACCAGGCACTCGTTCACCCCTGGGGGGCACGAGGGGGGTCAGACTCCCCAAAATGCCCCCCCAGAAGCGGTGGGTACCCCCAAAGTCCTGGGGAGGTGGAGCTGGGGTATGGGGGGGGGTGGTGTAAAATCGGGGTCTGGGGGCTCAGGGAGGTTTTGGGATGGTCTGAGGGGTCTGGGGGTGTTTGGTGGGGTTGAGGGAGGGTTGGGGGTTTTGGGAGGATTTCGTTCTTTGGGCGGGAGGGGGGGAATTGGGGGGGTTTTGGGGGTTTCACGGGGCAGTTTTGGGGCCCCTCCTCACCGCACTCCTTGAGCGGCTCATCGGACCAGTCGCGACAGTGGCGCCGCCCGTCGCAGACCTGCGCTGTCGCGATACACTCCCCCGAGCGGCAGCGGAACCAGTGCGGGGCGGGGCACGACGAGGCTGGGCGGGGTCAGGAACCGAGATCGCCCCGAAACATCCCCAAAACTGCCCCAAAACTCCCCCGAAAGCTCCCCAACCCCTCAAAGTCCCCCAAACGCCCTCAAACCTCCGCAGACCCCCCGAAAAAACCCTCAGGCCCCCTGCGACCCTCCCCTTGACCCCCCAAACCCCTCTGAGCCTCCGGAAACACCCCCGAATCCCGCCAGACCCCCTGAACCCCTCCCCATACCGGCGGGACACTCCTCCTCGTCGTCACCGTCGCGACAGTCGGGGGTCCCGTCGCAGGCTCGGGCCGCGGGGATGCAGCTCCCATCGCGACAGCGGAGCTGCCCGGAGGGGCACGGGGGGGGGCGCGGCTGGGGGGGCGCAGGGGGGGGGTCAGCGGGGCTGCGACCCCCCGCACACCCCAAACCATCCCAGCGCCATCCATCCCCCTCCCGGCCCATCCCATGACACCCACCACAGCCCTCCTCGTCGGAGCTGTCGCGACAGTCGGGGGTCCCGTCGCAGCGCCACTGCCGGTGGACGCACTCGCCGGAGCCGCAGGGGAACTGCAGGGAGGGGCAGGCGCGGGGGGGCCGGGGGGTCCCGCACATCCCGGGATCCTCGTCGTGCCCGTCGCGACAGTCCGGGTCGCCGTCGCAGCGCCACAGCCACGGGATGCAGCTCCCGTCGCGACACTGATAGAAGGAGGCGGCGCAGGGCGGCGGGGGGCCGCAGCCCAGCTCGTCCCCCCCGTCGGGACAGTCCAGGTCCCCGTCGCAGGCGAAGGATCGCGACAGGCAGGAGCCGTCCCCGCAGCGCAGCTGGTCCGCGGCGCAGGGCGGGGGCGCTGGGGCGGCACAGATCCAGAACGCCCTTCAGAGGGGCCCAGAACACCCCCGGGAACCCCCAAACCCCCCAGGGACGAAAAATGTCCCCTGGGACTCCCGACCTCCCCCAGGTTCCCCCAGAACACCCCGGAGACCCTCGGAACCCTCCAGAACTCGGGGGGGAAACACTCCAGCCCGGAGGGAGACAAGAAGTGTTAATGCGGGGGGTCCCATTCTGGGGGTCCCGGCCCCATTTTCCAGTCCCATTTCGTGGGGTCTTGTCCCGTTTGGGAAGATCTGAGCCCCGTTTGGGCGGGTTTGAACTGCGCTTTGAGGGTTCCGCTCCGATGATCAAAGTCCCGATCCCGGTTTGGAGTTTGACCCCACTTCGGGGGCGTTGTGCTCCCACTTTGGGAGGTTCCGGTCACATTTTTGGCGAGTTTCAATCCCATTTTTGGGGTCCCGATAACACTTTTTGGGCTCCCGGTCCCATTTCGGAGGGTCCCGCTCCCATTTCGGAGGATCCCGCTCCCATTTTTCTCTGTTTTAGCCCCATTTTGGGGGGTCCCAATTTCCTGCCCGGCCCCACCCGGGCGCGCCCTCCCCGCGCGCCGCGCTCCGATTGGCTGGCGAAGGGCCCGCCCCCGCCGGTGGCCAGTCTGGGCTCGACCAATGGGAGCCGCGTCCGTCGCGGGGCGGGGCGGGCCGCGCGCGCTGATTGGTCCTACCCGCCCCGGGGGGCGGAGCCCCCCAGCCCGCGGGGCGGGGCGTGACACGTGAGGGGGCCCGGGGGGACCTTTGGGGTCACGGGCGAGCCCCAAACCCCAAAATCCGCCCCGATTTCCCCACCGTGGGACCCCCCACCACCCCGGTGACGGCGGGGACAAACCGCGCGCCGGGGGGCGCCCCCCGGTGTCCCCCCCGGTTTCCATCCCCCGGATTCCCGGTGCCCTCTCCCGCCCCAGCGTGGCTCTGGCCATGGGGGAGGGTCCCCCATCCCCTCGCCGACCCCCTCCGGCCCCCCAGAGCTCCCCCCCGGCCGCACTCCCCCACCTGCGCTCGGCGTGGTGGTCGCGGCCGCCGCTCCCAGGAGGAGCAGGAGGATCCCGGTAGTGCCGGCGCTTCCCGGTGTACGCGCGCTGCTCCCCGATCCGCTCCTGGCCGTTCCCGCTCTTGTCCCGGTGCTGCCGGGTCCCATCCCGGTGTTTCCCGGCTCCTTTCCGTCGGCTCCGGGCTCTGCCTTGGGCTTATCTCGGTTTTCTGACCGGGGTTCGTGTCCTGGAGCTGCGGGAGCGGCGCCGGGGCTCGGAGGGATCGGGGGGCTCGGTGCCGGTGCCGGTGCCGGTACCGGTCAGTCCCGGCGCGGATCCCGGTGCTCGTGCTGGCCCCGCTGCCGGTCCCGCTTCGTCCTGGCGTTCCCGGCGCCGCCGCCGCCCGTGGCCGCGGGTCCGGTCGGGCCCCATTTAACGGGCGGGGGGAGGAGCTCGGGGCGTTCAAAAAGGTGGAGGGTGGGTCGGAAAACCGGGAATGAGGGAGGGAAAAGCGGGATGGACGAAAAGCCGGGATCGGGGGAGACGCGGACAGCGCGGAGAACAGCGGAACACCGGAGGGGCAGCGAAACCAGGACAGAGGGAGGAAAACCGGGATAAAGGCAGGAAAACCGAGGGGGACGGAGAGAAAACCGGGATAAAGGGAGGAAAACCGAGGGGAACGGAGGGAAAAGCAGGAAGGGGAAGGGGCGCGGCACGGGGGTCCATTTTCCCATCGGAAAGCCGCTTCTGAAGCGTTTTCCCATTTTCCACGTGGGATTAATCATGGAGTTTCCACTGAAGGCGATTCCCAGGGAGGCTGGAGCAGGATCTGGGGGTACGGGGGCACAAGGGGGTTCAACTCTCCCCAACTCCCCACCCCCCAATTTTTCCCAGGGGAGGGAGGGATCATTGCTGCAGCGCCTTGGAATGACACGAATCCCACTGCAGGACCCTCTGAGACGCCCCCTCAATGGCCCCAGGGACCCCCCCAATGCCCCCAGGGACCCCCCAATCCCCCAGGGACTCCCAAATGCCCCCAGAGAGCCCCCAGTGCCCAGAGTCACCCCAACACCTCCCTGCTCCCCCCCAGCTCTCCCTTGGAGGTGACCAGCTCCCGTTGGATTAATTTATTAATTAATTATCGACTGATGGGAATCCAGGGACAGCGACAGCACGGGGGGGGGGGGGTGGGACTGGGATCAGCCGGGAGGATCCCAGGGGATGGAGGGTGGTCTGGGACAACCTGGGATCACCCAGGAAGATCCAGATTGGGACCACTCAGGACAGGCTGGGATGACCCAGGACAATGCACGGGCTGATCTCAGAGGATCCAGGAGGATCTAAGACCACCAGGGATGAGCTGGATCCCCCTGGACAGCCCAGGACCACTTGGGATGGTCCAGGACAACTCGGGACAATCTGGATCTGGGATGAGCAGGGACAACTTGGGAGCATCTGAAACAACCTGGGATGAGCCCAGCTGGACCACCCAGGACCACCCAGATCTGGGTCAGGCCGGGAGCTCTGGTGGCTGTGGCAGTGCCGATTCTGGTATAAATACGGACGAGGTTGGGCATGGCTTTTTGGGACTCAGGAATTTGGGAATTCCGGTGCCGCTGCCGTTGGAGCTACAGGGGAGAATGGGGGCGAGGGGCAGGGGGCTCTGGGGTTTCTCAGAATTCTGGAGCCGTGGAATGTTGGGGTCAGTCATCCTCAGTGCCGCTGCCGGAGCGATCCTGGAAAGGGGAAACAGGGTTGAGGAATTGGAGGCCAGGACGAGGCGTTTGGGAGGTTCAGGAGAGGATTTGGGGGTCAGGTCACGGATTTGGGACTGAGATGAGGAACTCTGGGGTTCAGCTCAAAACCTGGGGTCAGGATGAAGGATTTGGGGGTCATTCCCAGGATCTGGGGAGTCCAGCCCAGGATTGAGAGGTCAGAATGAGGGATTTAGGGACACTCCCAGGATCTGGGAGCAGGAGGAAGAATTTGGCGTCAGTGCCAGGATCTGAGGTCACTCCCTGGACCTGGGGGCCTCTCTCAGGATCCGGGCTCTTGGCAGGATCTGGCGCCGTTCCCAGATTCTCTCACCTCCTCCTGCTCGTCCTCGCTCTCATCGTCGCTCAGGAGGGGTTTGGGGCGTCCCCCCCGCCCCCCCCGGCGCCGGCCCTTCCCGCGCTCCGGAACCTTCTCCTTGCGGCCCAGACGGATCTTCACCTTCACGGAGCGAGCTGGGGGGAATCCAGACCCTCGGGATGATCTCACCCTTCCCTGTCCTCCCTTCCCTGTCCTCCCCTCCCCTCCCCTCCATCCCAATGCCCACCCTCGGATTCAGATCCTTCCTCCTCTCCCTCCTCCTCCTCCTCGCTCTCCTCTCCGTCGCTCTCCTCCTCCTTCTCCACCTTCTGCCGGACGCTGGTGAACACGGACTGCAGCACGATGGAATCCTCGTAGATCTGGGGCAAAGGGGGGCACTCAGGGTCACTCCTGGCCATTTCCAGTCCCTCCAGGCCACCCCCAGCCACTGTGGCTGTTGTCCCAGGCCATTCCCAGCCATTCCCAGCGCTCTTCCCTGGTTTTCCCTACCAGGGACCCCTCCAGGTTGAAGGTCTGGGCATTCTGGCACAGCAGCATTACATCCTTCTCCAGGTCATTGAGGCTCCGGTACTTGTGGTTTCGGATTCGCTCCTGGCAGCAGGAGAAGAGATGAGGGGGAGCCCAGAGGGTGGATCCCAGCGGATCCCGACAGATCCAGGGGGATCCCAGTACCTTGATCTTCTTGAAGTCCACAGGTTTCCGAATGAGCTCGTAGTATTCCGGCAGCTCCTTGCGGGATGGGAGCTGGATGAAAACCTCGCTCAGCTGTCGCCCGCTGCTGCTGCAGGGGGAAAAATGGCTGTGAGGGGTGGCCTTCCTCATCCTCACCCATCATCATCCCATCATCCTCATCACCCTCACTCCCATCCCGTCCCATCCCATCCCACCCACGGGAACCCCAGGAACGCCTGACAGTGCCAGGAATACCTGGGAGCCCCCCCAGCAGCACCTGGCCCCTCTCACCTGTCCTTGTACTTGATGACAGCGTCCACGATTTTCCGCATTTTCCGGGTCAAGGGGGGCGGATTTGGGGACAGTTTTTCGGCCGGGGGCCGCCCTCGCTTCTTCTGCTTCCTGCTCTCCTCGTCCTTGTCCCGGCTCCGGGCGCTCGGGGGGGGCCCCGCGGGCCCCTCGGGCTCCCGCTTCCTCTTCCGAGAGGATTTCTTCTGCCTCACTTCCTCCTCGATCTCCTCCAGCGTCCCCTCCTCGATGGCCTGCGGGAAACAGGGATCCTTGGCACTGGGGATCCACAGGGGACTGGGGGCGTCCTGGAGAGATGGGGATTGACCAGGGCTCCCATTTCCAGGGAGCGTTTTTCCAGGTCTTTTCCTGGGATTTGTGGACACTTTGCCAGGACCTGCATTCTTCCCACACCCCGTGGACCTTTTTCACGTCCTGCAGGCGTTTTCCCAGCCCCAGCCTCGCGCTGCGGGCGGATCCACCCCGCCAGTACCTTCAGCCACTGCTTTTCCGTCAGGGAGTCGCTGTAATCCACCTCCTTGCGGTGCCGCGAGCCGCGGCCGAACATCTTCTCCTCCTCCTCCTCGCAGGTGAGCCGCTCCACCTCGGCGTCGTCCTTGAGGATCCAGGAGGGCAGCTCGTCCTCCTCCATCAGCCGCGGCTTGCGCTTGGGGTTGCGCGCCTCCTCGCGCCGCCGGTCCAGGTCCATGCGCTGTGGGGGCACAAACGGGGCTGGGGGAGCCCGGGCCATCCCCTGCCCTCCTGGGGGGGCTCAAAACACCCCTGGCGAGGGTCTCAAAGACCTCTGAGTGACACCCTGGTGGCACAGGTGCACAATTCTAACCCCTGGGGGAGGTTGTCAGCACAAGGAGAATGGAAACAGGCTACCAAAGTTAGTGAAGTGTAAATTGGATTGTTAGAACGTAGATAAATAGACTTTTGGGAATGTTTATAAGGGACACGTGGCCAAGCTGGAGAATTTGGGGGGTGGACACCTTTTCCTTCTTCTTCTCCATGTCATCCATGTTGGGTGACACGTTGGCACTCTTGGATTGGATGGGGTCAGGGCTGGACCATTTAATAAAATTGTATTGCATTGGGAAAATTTTGTAAACGTGTAATACATAGTACAAACTATATGGGATAAGCCCTGCCTTCAGCAGGCAGATTCCACCATGGATGCCAGGCTGAGCAGACCACTGCTGGCCAGGCAAAAAGTCCAGGGTTTGAACCACCTCATGTCCCTCTGGGGTGATCCTGGAGCAAAGGAGAAACCCCAGACTGGGACAGCGGGGCCCTGGGCTCACGGGGATGGGGCCAGGGGGAATTCCAGGGAGATCCCAGTGTGATGGGAACGGGGGATGCTGCTGGAGAGCAGGGAGGGGGAGCCACGCTCAGAGCCACAGGCTGCTCCGGGAACTGGAGGGACGTGGGAATGGAAAACATTTTGGGAGCTGAGGGAAGCGACACTGGGAACTGCAGGAACGACACCTTGAGCTGGGGGTGTTGCAGGAACTGGGAGTGATTTGTGAGCTCCCACAGGAAGCCTTGGAGCAGCACAGCTGAAGCATTAGGAAGTTTTAGGAACTGAGGAGAGTTTGGGAATTGGGAGAGTTTTGGGAATTGGAGGTGCTCTGTGCCTCCCCCTGCAGGTCCAGCACTGGGCCTGGCCACTCCCTGCAGGCTGGCACAGGGTCCCTGAGGGGTCCCCAGACTGGGAATGTTCCTGGCACTGAGTTTCCTGCCCCAGGACCAGCCCTCTCTCCTCATCCCCCTCCCTCCCTTCCCTGGGCTGTGGGAATTCGGGATGTGGAATTTGGGATGTGGGAATGGCTTTTTCCACATCTCCTCCTCTTCCTGAGCTGATCCTGTACCCGATCCAGGAGCCTCCTGCTCTCCTTCATCCTCCTCCCCCTTCATCCTCTTCCTCTCTGCTCCTCCTGCTCTTGGATACCTCAATTCCCTCCCTTCTCTACTTCATCCCTCATGGAGACCCCAAAGCCCTCCTGCTCCTCCTCCTCTTCCATGGGGGATCTTTCTCTCCTTGTCTCTCACTCTCTGCTTCCTCCCCCCTTTTTCTCCCTCCTCCTCCTTCTGTCCCTTTTCCTCCTTGTGAGATCCTCCTCTTTTCCTCTTCCTCCTCACAAGATCTCCATCCTCCTCCTCCTTGTGAGATCCTCCTCTTTTCCTCCTCCTCCTCACAAGACCCTCACCCCTGCTCCTCTCCCTCCTCCTCGCCACACCTCTCCCCACCTCCTCCTCCTCTCCTCTTCCTCCCCGTGCCCTCTCCTCCTCCTCCTCACCATGAACAGGTCGAACTCCTCCTCGTGCCGGGCGATCATCTGGTTCACGGTCTCGTCGTCGGGCACCTCGTCCTCCTCCTGCCAAGAGTGGGATGGGGGATTGCAGCGCTGCCCCGGCGCCCCCCGAGCCCCTCCCCGGGCCGGGGGCCGAGCGCTCCCCTCTGCGGCTCTGCTGGCGTTTGGCCCCTTCTGGGGCACTTCAGGCTCCTTTGCATCATTCTTTGCTGCTTTCAGTGCTTTGTTTGATTTTTTTTTTATTTTTTTTTTCCTTGCTTTTGGGTGGTTTCAGTGTGTTTTTGCTCGGTTTGGGGCTGTTCCCGTGTTTTTGCTCGTTTTGGGGTTTTTTAGTATCTACTTGCTCATTTTTTTGGTACTTCAGCTTGGTTCTAGCTCAGTTTGGGGCATTTTTTTTTTTTTTTTAGCTGGATTTTCGATGTTTCTGTGTTGTTTTTCCCTCATCTCTGGGTCGTTTCAACTCTCTTTTCGCTGTTTTCAGGGTGGTTTTAGGCGGTTTTTAGCTCATTTTGGGGGCTTTCAGTGTGATTTGCTTTTAAAGGTTTCTCATTTTCAGGCATTTTTATTCGTTTTTGTTTTCAGCTCATTTTGTCTTGCAGGCAGTTTCTTCCCATTTTTGGCTCAATTCAGGCCATTTTAGTGTCTTTTGTGGCTGCTTTTGTGCTGTCTAGCTCATTTTGCCTGGTTTTGGGCCAGTTTCTCACCTTTGGCACTTTCAGGCTGGCTTTACCTCACTTTCAGCCCCTTCAGTCAGCTTTTCACTCACTTTTGGAACTTTCAGGCCATTTTTTTCTCACTTTTGGCCTTTTCAGGTGGATTTAAACTCATTTTTGGCTGCTTTCAGGCTGGTTCTAACTAATTTTTAGCACTTTTGGTTTCACTTTAACTCCCTCCTGGCACTCTCATGCCAGTCAGTCTTAACTCATTTTTGGCTGTCTTCAGGCTGTTTTTTTTCCCCCAGTTCTGACACTTTCAAGCCATTTTCATCTTACTTTTGGCATTTTCAGGCTGGCTTTGGGTAATTTTGGGCTTTTTCAGGCCGTGACAGTTTATTCTCTTTCCGGTCAGTGCGAGTGCCCTTTCGGCCGTTTAAAAATCTCATTCCCGGCACTCTCGGGCCGTTCCAGGCTGCTTAAATCTCATTTCTGGCCATTCCAATCTGTTTAGATCTCATTTCTGGCCATTCCAATCTGGCATCTGGCCCTGGCAAGCCGTTCCTATCTGGCTGCTGGCCCTACCCAGCCCGTTTCTCTCCGGGTTCTGTCCCTCCCTGGCCGGCTGTGCTGGCGGGAGGATTGAATGGGCAGTGGAGACTGAACGACCCCGCTCACCTTTAGAGGTGCTTCCTCCGACTCAGCGCCCAGGCACAGGGAGGAGGCAGCGTGGGGGAAGCTGCCACTGCCCGCGCTCTGTCTGCTCTGTGGATAAACACAGGGATTCAGTCTCCAGGGCTGTCAATCCGGCGCCTTTGTTCCCGATGCTACTCCCAAAAAATTCCAAACAAGCCGCCATGCTCCTGCTCTGGGGTTGGTTTGTTGATTTTTTTTTTTTTTTACTTTTTTTTTTTTTTTTTTTTAAACTCCTCTTCTCTCTGACTCCTGACCCCCACAACTCCCACGGGAACTCTGCTGCTGCCCTCACCTCATCCTGCTCCTCGTGCTCCAGGATGGCCTGCAGGAAGGCGCGGCGCTCGTGGCTGGAGGATTTCTGGTCGAACATGCCGGCCTGGATCACCTTCTGGTCCACGTTGAGCTTGTACTTGGCAGCTGCCAGGATCTTCTCCTCCACGCTGTTGACGGTGCAGAGCCGCAGCACGCGCACCTCGTTCTGCTGCCCGATGCGGTGCGCCCGGTCCTGCGCCTGCAGGTCCTGGGGGACGGGCACCCATGGCACCAGCACCCCCAACACAACACTCTCCCCCTCCAAACCCCTCCTGGGGACATGTGGGCTGAGGCCTGAGGGTGTTGGGGGATCCCCAAGGATTGTTTGGATGGGATCACCGGGACTGTGTAAGTCCTGTGGGACGGGGCGAGTGTTGCAAGAGGGGCACCAAAAATCTCATTTTTGTCCTCAAAATCCTTGGGGGAGATGTGGGATGAGCCCTGAGGGGAGCTCAGGGGTCCCCAAGGATCACAGGGACTCAATAGTGGGATTATGGAGGTCCTGTGGGAAGGCACAGTGCTGGCCAAGAGGTGCCAAACTCCACTTTCAGCCTTAATGGGATGTGGGATGCAACCCAAGGGCTCTCAGACATCCCCAAGGATTATGGGAATTTCAGTGATGGGATTGTTGGGACCATGTAGGTCCTGGAGGAAATGGCCACATCGGCCAGGAGGTGTCAAAAAACCTGGTTTTAACCTCAAATAAACCACGGGAGAGATGTGAGTTGCACCACAAGGAGTTCAGGGATCCCCAGAGGAATTTGGGGAGTGGGATCACAAGGAGCCCAGAAACAGCATTCTTGTAGGAAGGAGGAGCATTAGATGAGGGGTCCCCAAAACCCCATTTTTATCCCCAAAGTCATGGGATGTGCCCTCAGCAACCCCAGAGGATCACAGGAATTCCAGAATGGGGTCACTGGCTGCTCTTTCCTTCACAGACAGAGCCTGCAGGGAAACCCAGCCCTGGGATTTGGGGGAGGCTCTCCAGAACAGCCCTGCTGGGACTGGGAGAGCAATTTGGGAGGAATCCCAGCCCTGTGGCTCCTCTGGCTCACCAGTTCATTGGGTTTTGGGTCAGTCACTGGGTTTTGGGTCACATCACTGGATTTGGTTTGGTTGAATTTTAGGTCGGCTGGCTGGGCTGAGTTGGGCTCGCTGAGTTTTGTGTTGCTGTTTGGGCGGCTCAGCGTGTTTTGGGTTGGTCTGATGGATGTGATGGGCTGGGGCTGGGTGTTTCCTGGCACTGATGGGCGTTTCTGGGTGATGTGGGTGGGTTTTGGCTCTGCCCCGGCCGTACCTGGTGCGGGTTCCAGTCGCTGTCGAAGATGATGACGGTGTCGGCCGACTGCAGGTTCAGCCCCAGCCCCCCGGCCCGAGTGCTCAGCAGGAAGATGAAATACTCAGAGCCCGGCTCGTTGAAGGTCTTCAGCAGCATCCCCCGGTCCTCTGCCTTGGTGGTGCCTGGAACCCCACAGGGCATCACCCCTGCCCTGGCACCGAGGGGCACGGGGGCCCAGGGCAGTGGGGAGGGGGTCCCGGGGAAGGTGGGGCTGGGAAAGGGGTGAGTGTTGCTCTGAGGGAATGGGGAGGGGGTCTCGGGGAAGGTGGGCTGGGAAAGGGGTGAGTGCTGCTCTGAGGGGGACAGGAGGTCTCCCAGAATTGTGGCAGCTTTGGGGCCGTTTTGGGTGCTCTTCATTTGTGTTGGTTTCAGAATCAGGGAATGATTGGGTTGGGGGGCACCTTAAAGCCCATCCTGCTCTGATTCAACCCTGTAATCCAACCTATTAATGAATATTTGTTTAGTCCTGTGGGAGTCTCTGGGGCCCTCTCCCAACCCAACAGGATCCCAGGATTGCTCAGATCAGCTGGAATAAATGGGAAATACAGCAACAGGCAGTGGGGACAGGATGCCTCAATATCCATCTCTGATATCCTGGTATCAATCTGGACATCAATATTTGGCATCTTGACATCAAGCTTCTATAACTTGACATCAATCTCTGATATCTTGGTATCAGTCTGGATAGAAACCTTGATTTCATTATTTTTAATGCTGATCTTGATACAAACCCTGACATTGATCTTTCTATTGAGATCTCAATATCAATGTCTCAAGATGCATCTTGTAACCTGAATATCAAGATATCAATCTTGATATCTCTGTATCAATCTCAGTACTGATCTGGATGTCTTTGATGTTAATCCTGATATAAATACTGGTATCAATCTGGTTCTCTCAATGTCTCCATATCCATCCTGCAATCTGGATATCAAGATACTGATATTTAAAATCTTGATGTGAACCCTAATACAAACCTTGACATCAATCTCATACAATCTGGATATCAAGACATTTGCCTTAATGATTTTTGACATCTTATCTCACTTTCTCCCTCGATGTCTGTGTGGACACATGACAATTTACCTGCATATCTTCACATCTATTTGTAATCTTTACAGCTTTACTTAAGAGATTTATCTTTGTCTCTTGATGGGTTTGTATTTTTGTACCTTGATAATCCCCAGTATCTTTCTGTCTGGCTCAGTATCTCCATTTCTTTACACCTTGATCTCTCTTGATGCCTTGACCTTGAGCTCCACCTTGACCAGGGCACCCCCTGTCCCCCCACCCCGCCAGGGGCACTCACCATCCAGCCTGAGGTATTTGAAGCCACGGTAAGCAAAATAATCCTCCATGATGGTCATCAGGGAGGTCATCTGGCAGAAGAGCAGCACCTTGTGGTTGGTGGCCCGGAGCTTGGGCAGGATCCGGTCCAGGAGCTCAAACTTCCCGGAGGCACGGTACAAATCCAGCCTGGCACGGACAAAAATGGGCTCAGTGAGAGATTCCAGGCCAAAAATGTGGTGTCTGCCCCTTGTTGGGATCACCTGGCTGCCTGGTGTGGGGTGGCTCATCCTTCACCCCGAAAAACCCCTGAGTTTGCAAATTCACAAATTTCCCAAAGTCAATGACTCACCCCTGCACGATCCCGCCAGTGAACCCCAAATGCTCTGAGAAGGATTCCTGAAATCAGGAAGAGAAACAGGGTCAGAAACCAGCACAAAGTGGCCCAGACAATCTGGATCTGCCATTGAAGAGCCAAGGCTGCTCCCCCCAGTTCCCTCAGGAATCTGGCCAGTGAATGGATGGGGTTGAGTGGAAAGCAGTGGTGGCAGTGGGTGGCCCAAGGAGCTAATTTGGTGCATCCTTGTTGGGTTTAGCTCTGCTCAGGTTTATCCCTGTTTGGGTTTATCTCCATTAGGGTTCTCCCTGTTTGGGTTTATCCCCATTAACGTTCTCCCTATTTGGGTTTATCCCTATTAGGGTTCTCCCTGTTTGGGTTTATTCCCATTAGGGATCACCCTGTTTGGGTTTATCCCCATTAAGGTTCTCCCTGTTTGGGTTTATCCCCATTGGGGTTATCCCTGGTTTTGGTTTATCCCCATTGAGACTCTCCCTGGTTTTGGTTTATCCCCATTAGGGATCACCCTGTTTGGGTTTATCCCCATTAGGGTTCTCCCTGTTCAGGTTTATCCCCATTAGGGTTCTCCCTGTTCAGGTTTATCCCCATTAAGGTTCTCCCTGTTTGGGTTTATCCCCATTGGGGTTATCCCAGTTCGGGTTTATCCCCATTAGGGTTCTTCCTGGTTTTGGTTTATTCCCATTAGGGTTCTCCCTATTTGGGTTTATTCCCATTAAGGTTTTCCCTGTTCAGGTTTTTCCCCATTAAGGTTCTCCCTGGTTTTGGGTTTATCCCCATTAGGATTCCCCCTGTTATTGGTTTGTCTCTTTTGCTGGCTCAGCCCTGCCTTTCCCAGGTCTAACCCTGCTGGGTTTTGGCTTTATCCCCACTACAGTTCTCCCTGGTTTTGGGTTTATCCCCATTAGGATTCCCCCTGTTATTGGTTTGTCTCTTTTGCTGGCTCAGCCCTGCCTTTCCCAGGTCTAACCCCGCTGTGTTTTGTGTTTGGGCTCATCCCCACCTCGATGTGCTGGAACATGTAGGGGTGGTTGCAGATCTTGCGCAGCTGCATGATCGTGTTCATCAGCGTCTTCGTGCCGCCTTTGCCCTGCCAGGAACCACCCAGCAGGTGAAAAACCCTCATCCCTGCTGGCTGCCATCCTTACTCACCAGCCCAGCACCCCCAGGAATGCTACCCCACAAAGGGGGCTCAGAGACATTAAAATAAATTAAAGGTTTTAAGAAAACCCCCAAGTTCACTCGAGGCGAGGCTGGAAAACAGGGAATCCCCCACCCCAGTGTCTTTTCCAAACTATTTTGTGTCTTATTCTGCTCACAGACCCACTGATGGCTTTGAGGAGCCTCTGTGGATCACCCAAATATGCTGGGGCCCAAGCTCAACCCAGCCCACAGAGACAGGCTCTCCCACGCCCAGCACTCCCAGCAGAATTCCCAGCCCAGACCTTCTTGTCCTTCTCGGAGCCATCGGTGAGCAGGACGCCCTTGGCCTGCATGTGCCGGTACAGGACCCGCTGCAGCGCCGACATGTCGCACTTGATCACGTACTCCACCTGCCAGGACCCAGCGGGGTCATGCCCCATTCCCCAGGGATCCATCCAATGGGACCCAGCGGGGTCATGCCCCATTCCACAAACACAACAGGATCCGGTGGGGTCACACTCCATCCCAGGGAATCCACCCAACAGGGTCACACCCCATTCCCAAAGGATCTAATTCAAGTCACACCCCATTCCCAAGGGATCCACCCAACAGGACCCAGCAGGGGGTCACACCTCATTCCCAAGGGATCCACCCAACAGGACCCAGCAGGGGGTCACACCCCATCCCCAAGGGATCCACCCAACAGGATCCGGTGGGGTCACACTCCATCCCAGGGGATCCACCCAACAGGACCCAGCAGGGTCACACCCCATTCCCAGAGGATCCAATTCAAGTCACACCCCATCCCCAAGGGATCCACCCAACAGGATCCGGTGGGGTCACACCCCATTCCCAAGGGATCCAATTCAAGTCACGCCCCATTCCCAAGGGATCCACCCACAGGACCCAGTGTCACCTTTTCTGGGAGCTGAGCTTCCACCTCCTTCTTGAGGCGCCGGAGCAGGAAGGGCCGGAGCACCTTGTGCAGGCGGCGGATGATGAGGATTGTCTCCTCCTCGTTCAGGTCCACCTGGCCAGGAACAGGAACTGGCATTGGAAATGGAACTGGATGGACCCCCAACATCCCAAAACACCTGGTCCCTCTGCTTCCAGAACCTCCTGACCCTCAGTTCCTGGTGGGATTGATCCAAATGCCTGCTCAACCCAACAGCGAGTCCGGAGCGGGATGAAGCTCCATGAGTGTATCCCAGGATGGAGAGGGCAGGGAATTGTCACCAGGGAAGGGAACAGAGGCCTCAAGGGTAGCACTGATTCACCTCCCAGAGCTCCAGGGACACCCCCAACCCCTCTGGAGCCATTAACAGTGACACTAAGCCACATCCCACAGCTCCAGGGACACTTCCAACCCCTCTGGAGTCATTAAAGACACCGATCCACACCCCAGAGCTCCAGGGACACTTCCAAACTCTCCCTATCCATTAACACCGACTCCAAGGCCACCCCACTGCCCATTAACACCGACTCCAAGGCCACCCCACTGCCCACAGCCCCACCCCATTCCCACACCTTCTCCCCAGTCATGGCGAAGGGCGCGTTGAACCACTGCTCAAAGGTGCTGCAGCTCTTGAAGATGGTTGGGAGCAGGAAGTTGAGGAGAGCCCAGAGCTCTGGGAGCTTGTTCTGCAGTGGGGTCCCAGTGAGCAGCAGCCGCCGTGGAGCCACGTAGTGAGTGTTGAGCACCTGGGTGAGTTTGCAGTGGTGGTTCTTCATGCGGTGCCCCTCGTCCACGATCATGTACTTCCAGCGGATCTGCACCAGAGGGAAGGGCAGGGATGGGGAGCTGGGGCTGTGCCTGGAGCAGCCCAGAGAGGGGAACCTGCCAGGATGGTTGATTCCAGCTCCACTGAGGAGACGGCCCTAATCCCTAAATCTCAAAATCTGGGATTCGTAGTATGATCTGAGTGTTGTTCCATTGGCGTGATGCTCCGTCCCACTTATCCTCCCCCTGTGGATCTGAACCCCGTGGCAACAAGGGGGCTGGAGGGATCCAATTAATACTAATCATCCATACTAATCATTCAAGAAAATGGAACCATGTATCTGATGTACCATGGGATATATCACCAAAAATCAGGAGCAGGAATTCTGCCACGGGGCAGCAGCTCGTGCGGAGGCTCCAGGGAATAACATGCCAGGTTTTGGTATAAACAAGGCAAGGATTTTCCTGTGAGCACGGCAAGGCTGTGAAAACCCTTCCTGGCCTCACCTTGGCCAGGATGTGCTTGTCCTTGATGATGTACTCGTAGGTGGTGAGCAGGACGTTGAACTTCCCGCTGCGGAGCTGAGGGACGAAGGCGCGCCGCGCTGCCGGAGAGCCCTGCAGGGACAGCCAGGGAAAAGTCAGGAGCACAGGGGGCAGGGGGGTGGCACACAGGCAACAGCAAAGACAGGAGATCTGGGGATTCCTGCTGCTGAGGAGCAATCAAAAATGGGATTTCGTGGACTTGGAGCTGGGAGCCAGTGCAGCTTCCTCAGCGTGATGGTAACAGAGCGGGAAGAGGAAAATGGAAACTGGGATCCCAGGAATGCGACACTCACCTTGTAGGAGACCTTGACCACGGAGGGAGCCCATTTGTCGAACTCATAAGCCCAGTTGGACAAAGTCCTGGGGGAAGGAGACAGACAGGGTGGGAATCTGGGTCTGGGGGCTGCAGGGGCAGCTGGTGAGACTGTGCAGGAGCTGTGGCACTCACGAGAGCGGGACGATGATGAGGAAGGGGCCGTTGATGCGCTTGTGCTCCATGAGGTACGTGATGAGGGCGATGGTCTGGATGGTTTTCCCCAGCCCCATCTCATCAGCCAGAATCCCGTTGAGGTTGTTGTTGTACAGGGACACGAGCCACTCCAGGCCTTTGATCTGTGGGGGTGGAAATGGGGGTGGGAATGGGCTAACATGATTAACTGGTAACATAATTGAGAGAAGAAGGAATTGAGATATTCCGTGGATTCACATGCAACTCGATGGGTTTGGCTTTTAGCAGGGAGTGAATCCAGCTCCTTATCCCACACCATTCCATCCACTATCCCACACCACCTCAGATTCACTGTCCTTCCCCAGCTCCTCATCCTTCCCCACCTCTGGCTCCTCATCCTCCCACCTCAGGCTCCTCATCCCAATACCACATCCACTATCCCACCTCTGGCTCCTCACCCCTCTGCCCGCTCCCTGCCCGGCCCCACACCTGGTACTGCTTGAGCACGCCGTTGACCATCAGGGCCGACTGCTTGTCCACGCGCTCGGTGACGGCGTGAGCCACGGCGTAGTAGGACTGCAGCCCCCGCGCCAGCGCCTGCGACACGCCGTACTCATCATCCACGTCCTGCTTGGCATTCCTGCCCGGGAACCGGCACAGCGTCAGGGAACGCGGGGCGGGGGACACGGGGCACAGCGGGGTAAGGGGAGCAGGGGCCTGGGGAACTCGGGGGGAACAGGAATGAGGAGAGGGGGTGATTTCAGATGGAAAAACGTGGATGGGGGGGGATCCCTGCTCCTCGCTGTCAGGAATGGGAACACGAGAAAGGAAAAAGGGAATGATTGACACTTTTGGGGTGGGAAAAGGAAGGTCTGAAGGATGATGTTCTTGGGGGAGTGCCTGGGAACTCAGTCCTGGGCGAATTTCCAGGTAAAATGCCTTATTATGGGTCACTTTGGGAAGATGGGAAAAAAATGGGCTTGGAGGAGTGCTGCTGGTGGAATTGGGAAGGGGAAGCTGGAGCAGGAACAGGGGAAGAGGGAGGGAGGCCTCACTCAATGATGTGTCTGGCGTCCACTTCCGAGACGTCGTCGCTGTCTGGATCTGGAATCTTCTTCTTCTCCTCCACAGGCAGCGCTGGCTGTGCTGGCTGTGGCTGCTCCTCCTCCTCCTCCTGTGGGGTTCCCAGCAATTCCAGGGAAAACACCCGTGGGAAAACCCTGGGAAGCACCCACCCCCTCCCACCCAAATCTCCCAGAGATGGGATGCTGCTTGCCATTCCCTCTGGAGACATGCCAGCAATATTCAGGATGAAAACTGAGGGAATTTCCCTTTCCTGTTCCCAGCCTCCCAGCTCTTGTCCAATGCAGGCATTCCATTTTATCTCACTACTTTGTTAAATTTTTATGCATCAGTTTATCACACTTTTAAACACCTTTTTTCCCACTTTTTTATTCTACTCAAAGTAATTTTATCCTGCTTTATCCTATTGCTACGTCCTATTTTGCCCTATTTATTCCACATTGTCCTACTGATCTGTCTCATTTTAATCCACATTATCCTGTTTCATTCCATTTCATCCCGTTTTTTCTGAGCTGCCCAACAGCCATTGCCAAGGTCAGCCCTTTCCTGTTCCTCCCAGGACATTCCCAGTGTCAATGTGGCAGGACCCCCCTCACCTCCTCCTCCTCCTCAGAGCCACTCTCCTCGCTGTCAGAGCGTGGAGCCACCTCATACCTGGGGGGAAAACAGAGGAACAAGGAATTGCAAATCCAATTTGTCTGGAATTTTCCTGCTCCCTCCTGGCTCTTACACACCCCATTCCCTCCCGGGTCCAGCATTCTGAGCTCTCCACTGCCACTCCCAGCCCTCCACTCCCATTCCCACCCCCAGGGTGCCCAGCTCCAGTGTTCCCAGTTTCCCAGTGCCATTTCCACTCCAGTTTCCCAGGTCCAACGCATTCACAGCCCCCTGCTCCAGCATACCCAGGGTTCATTTCCAGCCAGGCCTCCAGCTGCCCGGCCTTGGGGGCATCGGTGCCAGTGAGGATCTTCCCACTCTCCACGTGGATCACCTTCACCGGGAGGTCGCTCATCTGGCTCGTCTCATCCAGTGGCTGTGGGAGGAGCCCGTGGATCAGGATTGAGAAATTTTGGCTGCAAACCCCCAAGAACCCACTGGGAAAAGTGGGGGGAAAGGCCTGGAGGGAGAATTCTGAAGAAGCTGGTGGGACACAATCTACACTGCCTGCCCATACATCATGCAGGGGATGATCCCTGTGGCCCCCCAGGATCCTGGGATGAGCCTGGACTCACCTCCCCATCAGGGCCGATGGCTGGAGCTTGTCCTTCAGCATTCTCTGCCTTCTGTGGGAACAAAAAGGCAGGAGGAAGAGGATAGGAAGGAGAAAAAAGAAGGGAAGGAGACAAAGGATAGGAAGGAAGAAAAGGAGAAAAGGAAAGAAGACAAGAGAAAGACAGTGAAGAGAAGATGGAGAGGAAAGAGAGAAAGGGAGAAGAGGAGCAGGCGGAAGGAGAGGGGAGTCAGCCTGGGCAGTCCAGCCCGGGCACTCCCTCCACGAGCCTGCAGTTTCTTTCTCTTACCTTCTTCTTCTTCTTCTTCTTCTTCTCCTTGGCCACCTGGGCCGCCTTGTGCTGCCTGACCAGCTCTGTCAGGTTGGCCACGTACTCGTCCGTCTGCTGCAGCAGGTAGGCCAGGCGCTTGTCCTTCTTCTGGTCGATGAGCTTCCTGTATCCCTCCTCATCCTCTGCCTACCCCGGGGGAACAGCACCCTTGGGATGGCAGCAGGGAGCAGCCTGCCCTCACCCACACCCCCAACCCCTCTGCATCTCCCCGGTCCCGCCCTGCTGCCCCTCTCACCATGAGCCGGCGCATCCGCTCCTTCTCGATGCGCTCGTTCTCCTTCTTCTGCTCGCGCTCCGTGTTGGCGTGGTACGTGGCCACGGCCTTGGTCAGCTTCTGGATCTTGCCGCTCACGCTGCGGTGGTACTCCTTGAAGTCCTTGGCGTGCTGCAGGATGCTGTTGAGGTACTCCTGTGGGAGTCAGAGCGCAGTGAAGGGATTCCGCAGGGAGCAATGGGGATTGCAGGGACCCAACGGCCCTCGATGAGTACCAGCAGCCATCCCATAGTCCCAACAGCCACCGAGACATCTCAACAATCACCACCAAACCCTCGGCCACCACGACCCACACTCAACCCCTCCACCCCCCACACCACGTTATTCCCTTCAAACTCCCATCCCCGCCTCCTCCTCGCCGCAGTTCCCGGCACTGCCCCCACCTGGTGCTTCTGCCGGCGCTTCCTCTCCTGCTCGATCTTCTGCTGCTTCTCCAGCTTCTCGGTGATGCGCGCCTCCCGCAGCGACTGCCGCTTGCTGCGCTTGTAGGCCTTGGCGTTGAGCGCCGTCTCCAGCGCCGTGTCCCGCCGCATGCACACCACCACCTCCTGCCGCAGCTGCGCCGGGAGCGCCGCGGGCGTGAGCGCGGGACCGGGACCCCACCCCAAACCTGCTGCCACGGGACCGGGACTCCACCCCAAACCTGCCACACTGGGAATGGGACCCCACCCCAAACCTGCTGCCACGGGACCGGGACCCCACCCCAAACCTGCTGCCATGGGACCGGGACCCCACCCCAAACCTGCTGCCACGGGACCGGGACCCCACCCCAAACCTGCCACACTGGGAACGGGACCCTGATCCCAAACCCGCCACCCCGGGAACGGGACCCCACCCCAAACCTGCCACACTGGGAACGGGACCCTGATCCCAAACCTGCCACACTGGGAACGGGACCCTGATCCCAAACCAGCCACACTGGGAACGGGAGCCCACCCCAAACCTGCCACACTGGGAACAGGAGCCCACCCCAAACCTGCTGCCACGGGAACGGGACCCCACCCCAAACCTGCTGCCACGGGAATGGGACCCCACCCCAAACCTGCTGCCACGGGACCGGGACCCTGATCCCAAACCTGCCACACTGGGACCGGGACCCTGATCCCAAACCAGCCACACTGGGAACGGGAGCCCACCCCAAACCTGCCACACTGGGAACAGGAGCCCACCCCAAACCTGCTGCCACGGGAACGGGACCCCACCCCAAACCTGCTGCCACGGGACCGGGACCCTGATCCCAAACCTGCCACACTGGGACCGGGACCCTGATCCCAAACCTGCCACACTGGGACCGGGACCCTGATCCCAAACCAGCCACACTGGGAACGGGACCCTGATCCCAAACCAGCCACCCCGGGAACGGGAGCCCACCCCAAACCTGCCACACTGGGAACGGGAGCCCACCCCAAACCTGCTGCCACAGGAACGGGACCCCACCCCAAACCTGCCACACTGGGAATGGGACCCCACCCCAAACCTGCCACACTGGGACCCTGATCCCAAACCCGCCACCCCGGGAACGGGACCCCACCCCAAACCTGCCACACTGGGAATGGGACCCCACCCCAAACCTGCCACACTGGGACCGGGACCCCACCCCAAACCTGCCACACTGGGAACGGGACCCCGATCCCAAACCCGCCGCCTTGGCACTGGGACCCCGATCCCAAACCCGCGGCCCCGGCTCCCACCTGCCGCTGGAAGTTGAGCAGCCGCAGGGCCTTGAGCTCGATGGTGGCTTTGGTCCGCAGGTCCCCGGCCAAGGAGCCGGGAAGGTTTTCCAGCTCTTGGATGCGGTGGGCGATGCGGGCTTGGAGTCTGCAGGGGAGGGGGAGGGATTTTGGGATGAGCTCAGCTCACTCCCAACCCAGCTCCCGTTGGGAGAGTGTGGGAGCAGGGTGAGGGCGTTGGGAAGTTGCTTTCAGAATGCTGGGCCGATTTTTGGGGACCCCCCATGGAAACAAGGACATGGGCTAGAGCTGGGAAGTGCCAGGAAGAATCTCCAAAGACAATATTCTCCAGCTCATCCCTCCAGATCTTCAGAAGCGGCAAAATGGGATGGAGGCAGCTGGAGAAACCTTGGGAGTCTCCAAGGAAAACACGCTCCCCCTCACCCCTCTGGAGCGGCGTGGACATTGGGAAGCAGGAAAAGAGGAGAGGGAGAAGCCTTGGGAATCCCAGAGGAATGTCAGGAAGGAGGAGCCCCAGGCGAGCGGCGGGGCCGTACCTGTACTCGCGCTCCTGCAGGATCTCCACGGGGTCGAGCCCGCGCGGTTTCTGGATGGGCGTGATGCGGTTCTGCTTGGGGTGCATGGGCAGCGCCGGCGGCGCCGGCTGCCCCGGCGAGGGAGGAGGGGGCCCGGGGGACGCCGGGGGCACGGCGGGGGGCACGGGCGAGGGGCGCCCCGCGGGGGGCGGCGGCAGCAGCTTCTGGGGGGCCCCGCCCGGAGCCGCCGCCGACAGCGGCCCTGCGGGAACGGGAGCCTGGGAATGCCGGCCTGGGAATGGGCACAGCTTCCCAGGGGACAGGGACCCCAGCTCCCCAAAAACCCCTCGTTATTGGGACAGAAACAAAGCTACAATCCCCAAAAAACTCGAGTATCTGACTCCTGGATGAACCGCAGAGATTTAATGAGAAATTCATCCCTATTCCCCACAAAACTCCTATTATTTACCTGGAAATACCCATTAAAGCCCAATTATTTGTCTGGAAATCAGCCTCAAATCCCCCAAAACTCCAGTTGTCGAATGGAAAATTAGCTACACATCCCAAAGAAACTCCAGATATCTAACTCAGCATGAGCACAGGCAAAGCTCCAGTACAGAAGCTAAACCAGACATTCACAGAATTCCAAGGTTTAACCAGGAACTTCCTTCCATTCCCACCCCCCAGAGCATCCCTTGCTCGTAGATCTGGATGAATTCCCAGGAATTTGGTGATCCAGGTCTCACCTTCTGGCCAGGGCTTGGGAGGGCCTCCGGGCGGTTGGCCCGGCATGCCAGGGGGAACTCCTGAGGGTCCTGGAGGGGGCATGTTGGGCCCTCCAATTCCTGAGAATTCCCAAAAACCAGGCAGAAGAGGGAAAAAAAAGAGAGAAATCCCATGAGGATGGTGACACCTGGGGGAGAGTCCCAGCAGAAAGGCTGGTTCTGTGCTCTGGCTGGTACCCCCTTCACCCTGAACTGCCAGAGCCTGGATGGATCTGAACTCCCAGCTGCTGGAACGCCCAAGGACAAGGACGGGAGAAACCCAAACAGCTGGGGGGAACTGGGGCAAACTGGAACCAAAGGCTTCCCATCTGGGATGGAATGGGGTGAGAACCCTTCTGATGGATCCTCTGGGATAGAACGGGATGAATCCCCTACGAATATCCAAGGACAAGCTGCGCTGGATTTCCCAGGACAGCGTGAGATGGAAAGAAATAAATCCCCCAGAGATCCCAGGACAGAACAGGACCAGCTCCCCTGGATTTCCCAGGACAGCGTGAGATGGAAAGAAATAAATCCCCCAGAGATCCCAGGACAGAACAGGACCAGCTCCCCTGGATTTCCCAGGACAGCGTGAGATGGAAAGAAATAAATCCCCCAGAGATCCCAGGACAGAACAGGACCAGCTCCCCTGGATTTCCCAGGACAGTGTGAGATGGAATGAAATAAATCCCCCAGAGATCCCAGGACAGAACAGGACCAGCTCCCCTGGATTTCCCAGGACAGTGTGAGATGGAATGAAATAAATCCCCCAGAGATCCCAGGACAGAACAGGACCAGCTCCCCTCGCACCCCCAGCCACAACTGGCCCCCCCGTGCCCCTTCCCCAGCCCCTCCTCACCGTGAGGTCTGGAGTAGCCAGGCGGCGCCGGCCCCGTCCCGGGCGCGGCTCCCGGTCCCTGCGCGGCGCCGGCGGGCGGAGGTAGAGCGGGAATCTGCGGCTGCATCCCGGGCAGCGGCCGCTTCCCCTGCACGGCCACCTGCAGGTGCTCCGGGAGCGGCTGCCCCCGCGCCAGCAGCTTGTAGGCCATGATCTGGGCGCGCAGCTGGTGCAGCTGCGCCGCGTTGAACGGGGACGGGCCCCGGCCCAGCGCCGGCGCGTCCGAGCCGGAGCCGTCCAGCGCCGCGCCCGAGCCGCCCGCGGAGGAGCCCGAGGGGCCGTTGGAGGGCACCGGGCTGGAGGCGTGCTCGGAGCCGCCCAGGGGGGATGGATAACCTGCCAGGGGAGGCAGGGGTGAGCCGGGCTCCGAGCCCTGCAGAGCTGCCTGTCCCCGCCAGGAAGGATTTCCACCCCGAACCCCACGGGATTTATCGTTCCTCCCCAGATCCAGCACGTGGTGGATCTGGGAATAACTGGGAAGGCAGAATCCAGGATTTATGAAGCCCTCCCCGCCCCCAGATGCAGGATTTGGACACAGCCCCTCCCCTCCCGCCCGTGGTGTCTCTCCCCACCTTGGGAATGCTGGTCCATGGGGCTGGGGGGGGGCCCCATTCCCGCGTGCCCCCCCGGCCGCATCCCCATCCCCTTCATCTGTCCGTAGCGCGGATCCTCCGACATCCCCTTCTCGTGCATGGCATCCAGGGGCTGCAGGAAGGAAAACCCCAGGGAATCACACAAGGGCAGGCCCCTCCTGGAGGAAACTGATGCTCCCAAGCCACCCAGCCTACAGAATTCCCAGGGCTTGGAGCTGGAGCTCCGTTTTGTGATTCCCAGAGATGCCAGATCCGGCCACAAAAATCCTCCGGGCAGCAAAATTCCCTGCATTTTTTTATTAAAAACCCCCTGGATTAGAGATGAGGAACTGTTGTTAAAGATAAAAAACCTCTCAATTTAATTAATGGGGCTGGGTTGGGGGATTTTCCCATTCTTGACATTTTCCAGTGCATTTTTGAAGCGGGAGAGTTTTGGGGTAGGGGAGGTGAAATAGGAAGGGAGAGAAGAGAGGAATGGGAAGGGGCTGCAGGTGCAGTTCATGGATTTGATAAAACCCTTAGTTACTCCCTTCTGTCCATCTCCTCCTGATGCTGGAGAAGAGAAAGATCGTTCCAGCAGCAGGAATTGGCAGAGGGTGGGGGCACAGGAGGGGGCACAGGGTGGGGGCACAGGAGGGGGCACAGCAGGGGGCACAGGAGGGGGCACAGCAGGGGATCCCCAGCCTCACCTTGTGCAGGGGGTGGATGGACTCTGGGGCATAGCCCGGGGCGGGCAGCGCGTGCCCCGAGTGCCCCGAGTGCCCCGAGCCGGGCGAGGGGCCGGGGGAGGGGCCCAGCATGGACCCCGGCGAGGGGCCGGGCCCGGGAGAGGGGCCGGGCCGGGGGGTCCCTCCCAGAGGGGGCTCCGGAGTCGCCATCTCACGTCAGGAGCTGCGGGCTGAGCCTGGAACGGGAGATCTGGGTTAATGACTGGGATGGAATCAGGGACCCCCGGGTGGGGAACCCCAGCCTGGGATGGTGGAGAGACCGAAAAACCCTCCCTGCAGTGCGTGCTCAGCAACACAACTCCCCCCCAAACTGGCCTCGGGTCAGTGGAATGGGAAAGCCCCTTCCAAATCTGTCAGCTGGGAACAGGGAGCCAGGAACCCCCTCCCAAATCCACAGCAAACGACGGGAACCCGCTTCCCCATCTGAGGGAAAAACCTCATTTGCCAGAAAAAGTCCCTTTTCCCAGGCATATCCCCCATTCAGGCTGCCCTGGCACACTGAACAACTCGGATTTCCCAGCACCTGCTTGTCCCTACATGGAGTCATTCCTCAGGAACCCCTCACGTCCCATGGGCAGAGCTGTTCCCAGGACAGAGAGGGTTAATTCCTGCTGGATCTGGCAGTTCACCCCAGCACGGCCTTCCCAGCAAAACCATTCCAAGGAAAGCAGGGAATGAAGTTGTAAATAAGCTCCATTCCTGCTCTTTCTAACACCATTCCCTCCCACTCACGGGAATTTTACACATAATTCCAAGGAAACCGGTCATTTCTCAAAAATAAAAATAAAAATATTCCTGTGGGATGTCAATTCCCAGATCCTGGGGAGTTCCAGAAATCCCAGCACCCACCTACAGGCATGGCAGTCCTGGAGGCTCTGCAGGAATGAGCTCCTAACGCTGGGCTGGGGGAGAAAAAGGGAAGGAATTGGGAATGAAATCACTCAGAAAGCTCAAAAAAGGCCATTTCCTCACAGATGAGCCCAACTCGGGGAATTTACCGACTTCCAGTGACGAAACATTCCAAAATCCATTAAACAAATTGCCCTTAATTCCCAGAGACAGTGGATTCCACCTGCTCCAGCTACAAAAATCATCCCCACAGCACAATTTCCTTTTTCCTGGATTTTTTTTTTCCTTAAAACCCCTCTGGATTATGGGTGAGGAATTGTCATTAAATCCTGAAACCCAGGAAAGAACCCCTGGATGAATGAAACCACGGGGAGGGTTTTCCCATTCCTGAGGCTTTTTCACCCCGTTTTTAGAGATTTAGTGGAAAATAAATGGGGAAGGGGGAGAGGGAATGGAAATGGGCTGCGGGTGCAGCTCTTTTCTTTGAATTCAATCCCTTGCTGATCCTTCTCTTGCCATCTTCCTCCACCTCCGGAGGAGGAAAACGGGCGATTCCAGCAGTGGGAATTCGCGGAGGTGAAAAGGAGGCGGGGCTGAAACGGGCGATAAAGGAACCGGGATAAACGGATCGCCATAAATCCAACCCCTCCAAAATCGGGGGTCTTGCTGTGACCCGATTGCCAGCGCCCCCCACCCCAAATCCCCCGGATTTCTCCAGGAAGGGGCCAAATTCCCAAATTCGGGAGCTCACCCGAGGGAACGGCGGGACCCTCCCAAAACGGGGAGGGACCATTCGGGGCAGGGGGAGGTGGGAAAGGATGGGGAAAAGGGGTTTGGGATGGAAAAATCGGGATTCCCAAAAGCAGCGCGGGGACCCCGAGAGCTGGGGAGGGTTTCGGGTGCGGGAAAAGCCCCCCGGGATCGGGGCCGGGGGGGCTCGGTGTCCTCGGCAAGGACAGGACGGGAACGATCGGCAGGATGGGGAGGGGGAAAGGGGGAGAAAGAAGGGAAGGGGGATACAGGGGATTGGGGAAAGCAGGAATGGGGGGAGTAAAATAAAAAAAACAGATACGGGGGGACACGGAGGGGAGGAAAATGGGAGGTTTAGGATGCTGAGGGGCGATGGATCCCTGGGGGTGGAAGGGGGGACGGATCCCGGGGGTGAGGCGGATCCCCAGGCCGAGCAGCCCGGGCTGGGGTCGCCGCCGGCCCCGAACAAAGGGCCCGTGACCCTCGGGGGCCGCCGTACCCGCCCCGCGCCCCCCGCCCGCCCGCGTTACCGGGGCCAGCGCACTTCCCGGAGCCCTTCTCGGGGCTCATTCCGGCCCGATCCAGACGCGATCCCGACCCCGGTCCCGGCGGGGGAACAAAGGAGCCGCCGGAGCCGCCGCCGCCGCCTCAGGGAGCGCCGGGCCCGCGCCTGCGCGCCCCGCCCCGCGCCGAGACCCGCCCACCGCGCGCGCTCCGCCAATGGCGCCGCGCCCCGGCGCCGGCGCTGCCAATCAGAGGCGACCAGAGGGGAGCGCGCGCGGTGGCCCCGCCCGCGCCCCCCGCGAAAGCGGCCAATGGGAAGGCGGCGCGCTGCCCCAATGAGGAAAGGGAGGGGGAAGGGGAGAGGCCACGCCCACCCGCCGCGCAGCAGCCAATGGGAGCCGCGCTCGCCGAGCTATTCTCCGTCACCGCCCTGCCCGAGCTGTCAATCATTCCCTTTCTACCAATCAGCGCGCCGTTCTCCCGCCGCGGCCAATGAAAGCGCGGGGGAGGCGGGGCGCGCGGGGCGCGCATGCGCAGAGCGCGTGGCACTGCGGCGGGGTCCGGCTCGTCCTCTCCATCGTTCGCCCGGCGCGAATTTTAGTGATATAAAAATTGTGTGCAGAATAAATAATAATAAATAATAAAAGTGCGGTATATATGTCATAACGCCCAAAGAAACGGGGCACCCCCATTCTGGGGGGACAACCCAAAACACGGGACAACCCAAAATAAACGAGGGAAATTTTGGGGGGAAAAAAGGGGAAAAAAAGGAAAAAAAAAAAAAATCAAAGCAGCCAGATTCCAAAACAACCGCAAAAAGCCCAAACCCCCCCAAAACCAAAATATCCCCAAAATGCCCCAACTCCCCAAAAAATCCCCCCCCAAAACAAATAAAACACTAAAAACAAAAAAAAATCCTCGAAAAACATTTTAAAATCCCTAAAAAATACCCAAAACATTAAAAACTCTCCAATGCAACCCAAACCCCTTTAAACACGACAAAAAAAAAAAAAAAAAAACCAGAAACCCCAAAATTCCGCTTTTGAAACCCCACAAAACTCCTTTAAAACCCACAAAAAACGCAACCTTCCCCCAAAAAACTATTAAAAACACGCAAACCCCCCTCAAAAATAAAATCCTTTTAAAAATCCCAAAAAATAAGTGAAAAAAAAACAAAAAAACCTTTTAAAAATACCAAAAAATTCCCTAAAGACCCTCAAAAAACCCCCAAAAGTGCTTTAAAAATCCCTAAAATAAAACGCTAAAAAAAACCTCAAAAAGACCCAAAAATTCTCATTTAAAATCCTCCCACAAAAACCTTTTTAAACCCCAATAAAACCAAACGCCCCTTTAAAAACTCCAACACTCCTCCAAAAAACTCCTTCAAATAATCCCATTAAATAAAAAAAAACCAAACCAAACCAAACCAAAACAAAACAAAAAAAAATCAAAGCAAAAAAGCAAAAAACAAAACAAAAAAGCCCGATTTTCTCCTTTTCTTCAGTTAAGGGATTATATATATATTTTTTATTATTATTATTTTTTAGGGATTTTTAAAGGAGTTTTTTTGGCGGAATTTTGGAGTTTTTTCAGGGGGTTTTTGGTTTTTCTGGGGGTTTTAAAAGGTTTTCTGGGGAGAGTTTTAAATGGGAATTTTGGGGCTTTTTGAGGTTCTTTTAGGGGTTTTTAAAGAGCTTTTGTGGGTTTTTTTTAGAGCGTCCTTAAGGTTGTTTTAGGATAACTTTTAGGGATTTTTAAAAGTGTTTTGGGAGTTTGGGTTTTTTTTGGGTTTTTATGGGTTTTTTTTTTTAGTTTTTCTGGGACTTTTAGAGGATTTTTTTTTTAATTTATTTTTGAGGCAGGTTTTGTGGGATTTTTCATTATTTTATTTTTAGGGTTTTTGGGGTTTTTTTTTTTTTTTAATTTTTATTTTGATGGGTTTTGGGTATGTTATATAGTGGAATTTTGGGGCTTTTGGGGTTTTTTAGTTTGGATTTTTGTGTTTTTTAAAAGGTTTTGGGGTCCTTTGGAGAGTTTTTAAGTAGTTTTAGGATATTTTTAGGCATTTTTAAAAGCTTTTGGGGATGTTTTTAGGATTTAGGGGTTTTTTTTTTGAGCAGTTCTTGTTTTTTTTTCTGAGGGTTTTTGCAGTGAGTTGTTTTTGGAGGATTTTCTGGGTAATTTTTTGGGTTTTGGCTGAGTTGAGTTTTGGGAGATTTTGGTTTTTTGTGGGCGTTTGTGATTTTTACAGGTGTTTTGTGTGATTTCTTTGGGGTTTTCCCCCTTGGTTTTATCCTTTTTTTTTTTGTTTTGGCCGAGTGTTTTTCCACTTTTCCCCCCCAAATTCCCCAGGTCTGTTTGTCAGTGACACCCCCGGGCTGGAAGGACGGGCTGCATTTATCACACGGTACTAAATTTGTCCGGAAGTTTTATTATTATCATTTCCACTCCTTTTCTGTCAGAAAACACTCTCATTGTGCTTTTCCCCGGTTGTTTCCAGCCCTGCCCTGGCGGACACGGGCGGGCTCAGCGATTCCCCGGGGGAAGGGCAGGATCTGGGAATGGTTTCCCGGGCTCAACCCCGGGATTTTTGGGGAGAATTCCTGGGATTTTGGGCTGAAATCCTGAGATATGGGGGATAATTCCCAAACTTTGGGGGAAAATGAGGGGATGTTTTGGAGGGAAGAGCTGAGGCGATGGTTCACCCACCCTGGCACAAACCGTGTTTGCACAAAGTGCGGCCGGAGTTGAAGCTCAATCCAAATCCAACCCCGCTTCACCTCTGCATTCCAGAACAGTCTGTGAAAAAATAAATCAGGGAAAAATAAATCAGCATTCTGCAGCTCGGCATGGCGGCCGCGGCTCAGTGCGCTGTCAATCAGCGCGGGGCGGGGCCAGCTGCCAGTCACAGCGCAGCTCACCAATCAGCGCGGGGCGGGGGCGGAGCCACGGGAAAGGGGCGGGGCCCGCCGATCCATTCATAAAGTTGTGGCGGCGCCGGGAAACGGAAAAGGGCGGGATCCATTCCCACCCCGGGAATCCGCCGGGACCCTCTGAGAGTACCCCAAAAACACAGAGACCCCCGAGAAACACTCGCAGCTCCGCCCCAACGATGCCGGGATCCCCTCGAGACCCTCCCCAGGAGTCTCAGGGACCCAGAGAATCCCCACGGGCACTCCCAGAACCACCTGAAGACACCGGGGGCACTCGGAGACAGCGGGATCCGCTCGGAATCGAAGCGGATGCACCCCCCAAGGACATCGGGACACCCCAGTGGATGCAAGGACGCCCCTGGGGGACAGCGCGACCTCCGTGGGATCCTCGAGGCTCCCGGGAACACCCACCTCGCCCCCAAAACGCTCCCGGGGCTACCGGGACACCCTTAGGGGACCCACAATCTCGGCGCTTCCCCGGCGTTCACCCACCCCCTTCCTGGGAGGTGGCCTCCAGGAGCTCCCCAAGCCCTGTGCGGACACATCCCCGCAAATCAGACACCAGCCTGGAGGGTGCGGGGGCGCACCGCAAACCCCTTTTATTAAAGAGCGGCGGGGCTGAGAACAGCTCGCCCGAGCCTCGCTCGGTCACTGAGGGGGCTCCGGGCACGATCCCGGGGGGCTCAGCCGCGGCCCTTCTTGGCTTTCTCCTGGGCGGGCGGCGGCGCCGAGACCAGGGCCAGCTTTTTGGGGAGGCTGCCCTGCGCGCGCTGCACGGTCTCCCGCTCGATCCGCATCCTGATCCCGACCTCCAGGCGCTGGGGAGAGCGCGGGGGATCAGCGGAGGCACGGGGAGCCCCCCGGGCCCCGCCACGGCCCCCTCACCTTCTGCAGCTGCTGCTGTTGAATCACGCGGAGCTTCTTCGGGGCGATGGAGCGGCCTGAGGAGAGCGGGGCTGGGCTGAGACCGAGAGACCGACAGCCCCGAGCGGCCGGAGCCGCGTGTCCCCCAAAAAAGCCACCGAGACGCCACCGGAGACCCCCCCGCGACCGGTACGGGACACGCCGCCAAACCGGAGCCTCCTTGCACCCTAAAGTCCCGGCGCCCGCTCGCCGCTCATCTCGGGGCGCCCCCGAGGGACCCCGGAGCGCCGAGTCCGCCCGCGCCCCCGCACCGTTCCCCGGGCCCCGGCAGGCGCCTCACCTCCCTTCCGCGGGCCCCGAGCCGCACGAGCCGCCGCCGGCGCCACCTTCGGACGCTTGGCCGCCGCCTTGGGCCGGCCCTGAGCCATGACCGCGGCTGCGGGGCCGGGCCCGGGGCAAACGGGGCAGGAGCGCTGGACGGGCCGGGATACACCGGGGCTTACCGCCGCAAAGGCTGCCGGGATACACCGGGGCTGACTGCCGCAAAGGCTGCCGGGATACACCGGGGCTGACTGCCGCAAAGGCTGCCGGGATACACCGGGGCTTACTGCCGCAAGGGCTGCCGGGATACACCGGGGCTTACTGCCGCAAAGGCTGCCGGGATACACCGGGGCATTGCTGCCGCAAAGGCTGCCGGGATACACCGGGGCTTACTGCCGCAAGGGCTGCCGGGATATACCGGGGCGCTATTTCCGCAACGGGTGCCGGGATAAATCGCGGCCTTCTCGCTGTAAAAAACGTAAGAACACACCAGGGCCGTTTTTTCCACGCAGACCGTAGGGATACACGGAGCTTTATTTCCGCAAAGGCTGCGAAAATACAGAGAGGTGTTTTTTTCCCCTGAAAAAGTTGCCGGTATATACCGGAACTTCCGCCTCGCAAAGGCTACCGGGATATACCGGGGCATTACTGCCGCAAGGGCTACCGGGATATACCGGGGCATTACTGCCGCAAAGTCTGCCGGGATACACCGGGGCTTACTGCCGCAAAGGCTGCCGGGATACACCGGGGCATTGCTGCCGCAAGGGCTGCCGGGATATACCAGGGCGCTATTTACGCAAGGGGTGCCGGGATAAATCGCGGCCTTCTCGCTGTAAAAAACGCAAGGACACACCAGGACCGTTTTTTTCCGCGCAGACCGTAGGGATACACGGAGCTTTATTCCCGCAAAGGCTGCAAAAATAGAAAGGCGTGTTTTTTTCCCCTGAAAATGCTGCCGGCATATACCGGAACATCAGCCTCGCAAAGGCTACCGGGATACACCGGGGCATTACTGCCGCAAGGGCTGCCGGGATATACCGGGGCATTACTGCCGCAATGTCTGCCGGGATATACCGCGGCATTACTGCCGCAAAGCCTACCGGGATACACCGGGGCATTGCTGCCGCAAAGGCTGCCGGGATATACCGGGGCATTACAGCCGCAAGGGTTCCCGGGATACACCGTGGCGCTATTTCCGCAAGGGCTGCCGGGATAAATCGCGGCCTTCTCGATGTAAAAAACTCAAGGACACACCAGGGCCGTTTTTACCGCACAGACCGTAGCGATACACGGAGCTTTATTCCCGTAAAGGCTGCAAAAATGCAAAGGCGTGGTTTTTTTTCCTTGAAAATGCAGCCGGTACATACCGGAACTTCAGCCTCGCAAAGACTACCGGGATATAGCGGGGCATTACTGCCGCAAAGACTACCGGGATATACCGGGGCGTTGTTCCCGCAAAGGCTACCGGGATATACCGAGGCATTGCTGCCGCAAAGCCTACCGGGATATACCGGGGCATCGTTCCCGCAAAGGCTATCGGGATATACCGGGGCATTGCTGCCGCAAAGGCTGCCGGGATACAGCGGGGCATTGCTGCCGCAAGGCCTGCCGGGATGCTCTCAGGCCGCCGACATCACCGCCCGTCCCGCGCCGCCAGCGCCTGGCTCAGCTCCGAGGGGGCGAACACCCCCCACTCCGTGATGATGCCGCCCGTGATGAGCTCATGCGGCGTGACGTCAAAGGCCGGGTTCCATACGTCGACCTCTGGAGGAGGAAGAGGAGGGCGTTCACGGGGTCAGAGGGGCTCTGGCAGAGACCCCCCACCCGAATGAGGGCGCTCCACCTCTCACAGAACCCCCTGACCCATCAGGGACCCCCCAAACCCTCCGTGGGTCCTGCTCCGGCCTCTGGGGCACTGCGCCCCCCCAAAGGGACCCTCGCGCCCTCCCGCACGGCACCCACCGGGTTCAGCCAGCTGCACGCCCCCGAGCTGCGTGAGCTCCGTTCCCGGCCGCTCCTCGATGGGGATCAGGCGACCCGAGGCTAGCGCGGGGTCGCAGGTGCTGCTGGGGGCGGCCACGTAGAAGGGGATCCCCATGTGCCGCGCGGCCACCGCCAGCTGGAACGTCCCGATCTTGTTGGCCACGTCCCCGTTGGCGGTGACGCGGTCAGCGCCCACCACCACGGCTGGGGACAGAGCGGGGTCAGCGGGACCCGTCCTGTGTCCCCATCGCATCCCCTCCCTGTGCCCCCCTTTGTCCCGGTTCCTGTCCCGTGTCCCCTCCCTGTGTCCCCATCGCATCCCCTCCCTGTGCCCCCCTTTCGCCCAGTTCCTGTCCCGTGTCCCCTGTCCCCTGCCTGTGCCCCTCTCTTTGTCCCTGCCCGTCCCGGGTCCCTGTCCACCCCGTGTCACCCCCCGTGTCCCTCACCCTGCACTCCCCGCTCTCTCATGGCCGCGGCCGCCGCGCTGTCGGCGATCAGCGTGACCGGGACGCCGTCGTGGCGCAGCTCGAGCGCCGAGAGCCGTGAGCCCTGGTTGTAGGGCCGGGTCTCGGTGCAGAACACGCGCGACAGGGACCCGCGCTCGTGCAGCGCCCGCACGACCCCTGCGGACACGCGGGACGCGTCAGGGACGCCGCGACAGAAAGCCCCTGTCGCGATAGAGACGCCTGGAAAACCGCGGGGGGGGGGGAAACGGGGTACCGAGCCCACCGGCGCCACCCCTCCCAGTGCCCAGTGGGGCCCGGAGCCCCCCGAGGCCACCGCAGCCCCCCCGGTGCCCCCGTACCCAGTGCGGTGCCGTAGCCCGCTGTCGCGAGGGTCCCGGTGTTGCAGTGGGTCAGGAGGGTGACGGGACCGCCCCCCGCGACCCTCCCTAGGATGTGACTCGCCCCGTGCGCCCCAATGCTCCGGTTGTCGCTCCGATCCTTCTCCAGGAGCCCCTCGATGTACTCAATGATGCTGGGGAGGAGGGAAAACGGGGGTGTGCCCCCCCCCCAGTCCGGACCCCAAACCCACCCCAGGGGATTCCGAGACCCCATCTTAACGCCCAAGCCCCCCCAGCGGCACCTGGAACCCCAAATCCACCCCAGCAGCACCTCGGGACCCCAATTTCTCACCTGGGAGACCCCGGCACTCCCCTTCAACATCCCAAACCCACTCCAGGGATCACCCGAGACCTCTCCCACCCTCAAACTCCCTCCGGGATGCCCAGTATTGACCCCAACACGCCTCACACCATCCCTCCAGCGCCCCCCGAATCCCCTTCGCCCCTCCCCGTTACCTCTCCCGCAGCTGCTGGGGGCTGACCCCGGGGGTCTCCGCCCGCTGCCGCACGAACGCGCGGAGCCGCTCGGCCTCGCGGCCCAGGTTGGCGGCCGTGGGTCGCGCGGTCAGCAGGAACCCCAATTTCTGTCCCACGAACTCCTCCAGCGCCCCCAAATCCTCGCGGGGCCCCGCGCCCCCCGCCAGCTCCACAGCCAGGCTGAGGCAGCCCAGCAGGGCGATGGCCGGAGCCCCCCGCACCTGGGGGGGCACAGAACACCCCCTGAGCCCCCCGCACCTGGGGGGGCACAGAACACCCCCTGAGCCCCCTGCACCTGGGGGGGTACAGAACACCCCCTGAGCCCCCCGCACCTGGGGGGTACAGAACACTCCCTGAGCCCCCCGCACCTGGGGGGGCACAGAACATCCCCTGAGCCCCCCGCACCTGGGGGGGGCACAGAACACCCCCTGAGCCCCCCGCACCTGGGGGGGGCACAGAACACCCCCTGAGCCCCCCGCACCTGGGGGGGCACAGAACATCCCCTGAGCCCCCCGCACCTGGGGGGGCACAGAACATCCCCTGAGCCCCCCGCACCTGGGGGCACAGAACACCCCCTGAGCCCCCCGCACCTGGGGCGCACAGAACACCCCCTGAGCCCCCCAGGGGGATTTGGGGTCCCCCAAACGAGCGGGGGGGGTGCAAAAAAAAAGGCGCGGAGGGTTGATTTGGAGTCAGGATGGGCCAAGGGAGCTCAGAGGAATTTGGGGCACTGGGTGGGGTCTCCCCTCACCTCCATGTCGCGGATCGCCCCCCAGGCGCGCTCCACGCCCCCCACCCGCTCGTAGCGGAGCTGCCCCGGCAGTAGCCGCTGGTTCAGAACCTCCAGGGAACCGCGCCGGTACCGCAGCGACTCGAGCGCCATCGCGACAGCGCGACAGACGGACGGACGGACGGACAGACACCGCCTCTTCCGGGGGCAGCGCCCGCTGCCGGCGGGACCGCCCAGGAGCGGCGCGGAGGGACAGGCGACTATCGCGACAGGCCGCCACAGCTTTTAATTCTGAGCTGCTTGCGACTATAAATTACAATGGGGGAGGGGGCTCTTTTTTTTTTTGGGGGGGGGGGTCCGGCCCCCTAAAACCGCGCTCAGGGGCTCTCGGAGCCCGAGTCCGAGTAGTCGGCGACGAGCGATGGGCCGGGGGCGGCGGCGGGAGCCCCCCCCGCTTGGGGGGCGGCACCGGGGGACTCCGGGGGTACCTGGGGGGTCTCCCGGGGCACCGGCGGCGGCCCCTCCACCCCCTCCTCCGCCGCCCGCCGCCGCACGATGCCGAGCCCGGCGGGGGTCGGGGGCGGGGGGCCCGGGGGTGCCCTGAGCGCCCGTGCCGCCCCCAGACCCAATTTCTGCAGGGCTCCCCCGGCCGCTCGGGTCGTGCCCGGGTTGAACCAGGAGCGCTGGGAGATCTCGGAGCGCTTCAGCCGCTGCTTCTCCTCGTAGGCTGTGGAGGAGAGAGGGGGTCAGGGCAGGGCCCGAACCCCCCGGAACCCCCCTAAACCCCCCGGGACGCACAGTCGGGGGCGCGCAGGCTGAGCAGCGCGGCCAGGCGCCGATCCTCCTCCTCCTCGCGGAGCAGCGGGATGCTGAGCCCGGCCCGCGCCCGCAGCGCTGCCGCCTCCTCTTCCTCCTCCCGCAGCGTCTTCTTCTCCTCCTGGGTGAGGAAAACGGGTCTGGGGGCCCGGCACGGAGACCCCCGGGGGGGGCAAGAGCCCCTCCTTGGGCTTTAGGAGCTTCCCCGGTGGGGATTTGTGGGTTGTCAATGGAAATTCGGGGGTCCCAGT
Organism: Erithacus rubecula; assembly: GCF_903797595.1. Classification (NCBI taxonomy): domain Eukaryota; kingdom Metazoa; phylum Chordata; class Aves; order Passeriformes; family Muscicapidae; genus Erithacus; species Erithacus rubecula. Next base: position 17,118 of record NW_027636012.1, on the reverse strand, counting down.
GGAAACTCCGGGGTCCCAATGGAAATTCTGGGGTTCCAATGGAAATTCGAGGTGCCAATAGAAATTCGGGGGTCCCAATGGAAATTCTGGACCCCAATGGAAATTTGGGGGTTCCAAAAGAAATTCTAGGTCCTAATGGAAACTCAGGGGTCCCAGTGGAATCTTGGGGCTCCCAATGAAAATCTGGGGGTCCCAGTGGAGTCTCGGGGGTCCCAATAAAAACTTGGGGTTCCCAATAAAATCTTGTGTTTCCCAGTGGAATCTGGGGGTCCCAATGGAATCTCAGGGGTCCCCAGGGTATCTCGGGGGTCCCCGAGCCCCCACTGACCCGGAAGCGCCGGCGCAGGCGGCTGTTGAGGCCGAAGTCGTCCCTCCAGGCGCCCTGAGCCGCCTGCAGCCGCGCCAGGCTGGGCGCCGCGCGCTCCCCCACGCCACGGTCGCTGACGCCGTGCTCCAGGCGGAACATGGGGTCCAGGGCCAGGCGCTGCTGCTGCTCCGGGGCTGGGGACAGCGGTACTGGGATGGACTGGGGACACTGGGGGGGACTGGGGACACTGGGGGGGACTGGGGGCACTGGGGGGGAACTGGGACAGACTGGGGTGCACTGGAGTCATGGGATGGACTAGGGGCACTGGGTCATACTGGGCTATACTGTCACTCACCTGTGAGCAGCACCTGGGTGCTGTCTCCTGTCTCCCAGCGCTCCTCCTTGCGCCAGGACTGGGATGGACTGGGGGCACTGGGGGGGACTGGGGGCACTGGGGGGGACTGGGGAGGACTGGGGGTACTGGGGACACTGGGATGGACTGGGGGGCACTGGGAGGGGCTGGGGGCACTGGCACTCACCTGTGGGCAGCACCTGGGCGCTGTCCTCGGGGTCCCAGCGCTCCTCCTTGCGTCGCGCCCCGCTGACGATGACGTAGTCGCAGTTCCCGGGGTCCGTCTGCAGCTCGATGTAGTTGACACACAGGTGACATTTCATCCGGAACCTGGGGGGGACACGGGGCTCAGGGGGTCCCCAAAAGATCCCCAGGTGTCCCCACAGGTGGTGTCCCCGCGGGTGAGGGCGGGGCTGTGCCTCACCTGTACACAGGTGTGGTGTAGTAGTTCCCCACCTTCTTTTTCTCCGCGTTGTACCTGACACCTGTGGGGGGTGGGGAGGGGGGGGGATGAAACAACACACCCCCCGCAGATTTGGGGCCCCTTTGGGATCCCCCAAACCCTCCAGAACAGCCACTCACCCATCCCGATGTGGTTCTGGCACCCATCGCACCAAATGTTGAAGGGCATCTCAAACCTGGGGAGTTTTTGGGGGGTCAGGGGGGTTTTTGGGGGGTGACAAAGGGGATTTTGGGGTGCCCCCCCCTCACCTGATGACCAGGATGCCCTGGGAGAGTTTCCGGGCGCGCTCCCGCAGTGGGTGGCTGTGGTGGTACTTGTTGAGGGATCCATGCTAGGGGGAAAGGGGAGTCAGGGAGGGACTCCCAAAACCCCCATGCACCCTCCAGCCCCCCAAAACCCCCCCCCCCCCCCCCAAATCCCCACGCACCCTCCAGCCCCCCAAAACCTCCCAAAACCCCCCCCCCCAAATCCTCACTCACCCACCCAGCCTCCCAAAAACCCCCCAAAATCTCCCCTCACCCACCCAGACCCCAAAAGCCCCCCAAAATCCCCACGCACCCTCCAGGCCCCCCAAACCCCCCCCAAATCCCCACGCACCCTCCAGCCCCACAAAACCTCCCAAAACCCCCACACACTCTCCAGCCCCCCAAAAGCCCCCTGAGCCCCCAGCCCACCTTGGCAGGGTCGAAGTCAGGTGGGTAGTACTTGTTGGTGCCCTTGCGCTCGCCCTGGGGGAAAGCGAGAGTGACCACGGAGTGACCAGTGAGTGACCCCAGAGTGACCCCAGAGTGACCGGTGGCCCCGTCCCCACTCACCATGGCTGGGCGTGTCCGGAGCCGCGGGTCCGGCGCGGGCGGGTCCTGGCGGCGATCGGGGGGTCACCGGGAGCCTGGACTGGGAGGGGTTAATGGCCACCAGTCTGTGCTGGGACAGCGGCACTGGTTTGTACTGGGACAGGGACCCAGAACGCGGCCAGCGGTCACTGGGCCGTACCAGGATGGTCCGGGGTCACTGCTCCTTACTGGGAACCAGCTGCTCCCAGTTTGGGGCCACCGGGCTGAACTGGGACTGGCCCCCAGCTCCAGTATGGGGTCCCTGGGCCGAACCGGGCTGTACCGGGCCGAAGCGGGCAGTACCGGGCTGTACCGGGGTCCCTATTCAGTACCGAGCTTTACCGGGCTGTACCTGTCAGTACCGGGCTGTACCGGGCCGAACCGGGGTCCCTGTCCCGTACCGGGGTCCCTGGGCTGTACCGGGGTCCCTATTCAGTACCGGGCTGTACCGAGCTGTACCGGGCCGAACTGGGGTCGCTCCCGCGCGCACTCCCCGCTCCCCACCGACCTGTTCCGGCTGCGCTCCTCAGGCCCCGCCCCTTCCTGCCCGTCCCCGCGAGCTGATTGGTCCAGACACCGTGAGGGGCGGGAGCTTTTCCCAGCGGCCCCGCCCCTCCGGCGGCGTTCGCGATTTCTGGCGGCTCCGCAGCGCGGTGGCTTACGGCGGCCCATAGCAGCGGGAGCTCCATAGCAACGGGGGTCCATAGCGACGTGTTTCCGAGGCAATGGGGTCCATAGCAACGGGGACCATAGCAACGGGACCACAGCATCGGGGTGCCCCATAGCGATGGGCTCCATGGCAACAGCGTGCATAGCATCGGTCTCCATAGCAACGAGCGTCAAACCGACGGGGTCCATGGCGAAGGGGTGCTCCTGGCAACGGGGCTCCATAGCAACCGGCTCCATAGCAACGGGATTCCATAGCAACCGCCTGCTCCCCTAATTCTCACCCTCCCCACGGGTCTCCACCATCACCCCGTGTCCTCATCCCTGTCCCCATCATCCTGGGTCCCCATGGCGGTGGCAGTGTCCCCATCACTGTCCCCATCGCCCCATCTCCCCATCACCCCGTGTCCCTATGGTGTGGCAGTGTCCCCCCATCACTGTCCCCACGGCGGTGGCAGTGTCCCCGTGGCAGTGTCCCTGTCCCTGTCCCTCCCCTCCCCCTGCCAGCCCCAGGGACGCTGTCCCCAGCCCCATCCCTGTCATACACCTGCCGTGGTCCCCGCAGCCCCAGCAGGTGCCACCACCCGGTGGCCTCTGATCAGCGCCTGCAGGCGGCAACTGCCTGATCACAGGGACACGCTAATGAGGCGCCGCGGTGCCAACGTGTCCCTGGTACCACGGCAGTGTCCCCGTGCTGTGACAGTGTCCTCGGTGCCGTGACAGTGTCCCCATTCCGTGGCAGTGTCCCCTTGCTGTGACAGTGTCCCCATGCCATGGCAGTGTCCCCGGAGACGTGGCAGTGTCCCCGGTGCCGTGGCAATGTCCTCGGTGCTGTGGCAATGTCCCCATGCCGTGGCAGTGTCCTCACTGCCGTGGTAGTGTCCTCATGCCATGGCAGTGTCCCCGTGCCATGGCAGTGTCCCCGGAGCCGTGGCGGTGTCCCCGTAGCCGTGGCGGTGTCCCCGGTGCCATGGCAGTGTCCCCGGTGCCGTGGCAGTGTCCCTGGAGCCGTGGCGGTGTCCCCGGTGCCATGGCAGTGTCCCCGGTGCCGTGGCAGTGTCCCTGGAGCCGTGGCAGTGTCCCCGTAGCCGTGGCAGTGTCCCTGTCGTGGCAGTGTCCCCGGTGCCATGGCAATGTCCCCGGTGCCATGGCAGTGTCCCTGGAGCCGTGGCAGTGTCCCCGGTGCCATGGCAGTGTCTCCGGAGCCGTGGCAGTGTCCCCGGTGCCATGGCAGTGTCCCTGGAGCCGTGGCAGTGTCCCCGGTGCCATGGCAGTGTCTCCGGAGCCGTGGCAGTGTCCCCGTGCCGTGGCAGTGTCCCCGGAGCCGTGGAGTGTCCCCAGTGCCGTGGCAGTGTCCCTGCTGCCGCAGCTGCCGCCCTGCAGGACACCCGGGCACGCGGCCACCGCACACGGGCACAGCCCGGCCCGGGCACGGTGGGGACACGGAGACCTGGCAGCGTTTGGGGACACCAGTGGCATGGAGAGCGACCTCACGGGAGACACCGTGAAGGCTGGCAACCGGCACCGGGCAGAAAGGGGCGATGCTCCTGGCATGTGGGCCCTGGGCCGAGGAGTGCGGTGACATTGTGACAGCGTTTGGGGTCCCCATCGTTCGCGAGGGGACACTCCGGTATCCCCCTTATGGGGACAGCCCGCTGTTGGGGTCACAGCCTCACGTTGTCCCCGGTGCCGGAGAAACCCCGCGGTGCTGCCGTTGCGCCCCCCCCCCCCCCGCCCCCCGTTGAACCCCTCCCGGGCCGGTTTCTCGGGGTCCCGGTGGCCCGCGGGTGGACACTGGCAGCGCCACGGTGCGGCGGCTGCGGCGCCGGGACAAAAGCGGCGCGGGGACAAAGGGCAGTGACGTTCAGCGGGGGCTTGGGGGCACCGGCCTGACCCAGTTCGGGCCAATTTGGGGGGTCACGGCGTGGGGTGGGAGGCCGGGTGAAGAGGGGGGACAGGCGCCAGCGTGTCCCCGCGGGAGAGGAGGGGGGGGTGACGCCGCGGTCACCGCGCGGGGAAACTGAGGCAGCGGCGGGGTAATTAAAGCCCGTTAAGTAATTAGGGGGAATTAAAGGAGGAGAGAGGGAAGTCCCAGGGCGTTGGGGTTGGGGGCAGGAGGAGGAAAGAGGAGGGAGAAGAAGAAGGTCCGAGCACTCGGGGGGTAGGAGGAAGGCGAGGAAAGTCTCGGAAATTGAGGGGCAGGATGAGAAGGAGGAGAAAACGAGGAGGAGGAGGAGGAGGAGAAAAAGAGGAGGAGGAGGTGGAGGAGGAGGAAGGTTCCCGGGGTACTGGGGGGGGAAGGAGAGGGGGAGGAGGAGGAGGGAGGAGCAGCAGCAGCAGCAGCGCGACTCTGCCGCAGCCCGGCCGATGGGCCCCGCCACCCGCTGCTGCCGGGGGCTGACGGCGACCCCCCGCCCTGGCCCCGCCGCCCCGACCGGGGCCGCCACCCCCGCCGCCGCCGCCTTCGCCTTTTTTTTTCCTACCCTTTTGGATTTTGTGGCCGTTCGGGGATTTTTTGGGGGGCATTTTTTTACCTTCCCCCCATCCCCCCCTCCTCTCCTCTCGGCGGATGCTCCGGGCCGGGGACGGCCGGGATGCGCTGAGCGACCCCCGAGATTTTTGGGCTCCTCTTCCCTTCTACCCCCCGCCCCAAATTACCGCAACCCCCCTCCGGGGGGGGGGGACACGGAAGCCGCAGCGCCTGGACCCCCCGTACCCCACACCGGGGCACCGGGAGCCGCAGCGAAGGGACCCCTCCGCACCGGGGCATCGGGAGCCGCAGCGGGGGGGGGGCTCGGCCCTCCCGATACCGATACACCGGGACCCCCCCCGAAACCGGGGCACAGCGAGCTGCAGCGCCAGGACCCCCGCAACGCCCTCCGGGATACCGGGACCCCCCGCGTCGGGAGCCGCAGCGTCGGAGACCCCCATTCTACAGCTGGGGGGGCCCCCAGCCCCTCCGTACCGGATTGCGGGGGGGGCACCGCAAGAGAAGAGCCCCCCCCCCCCCATCCTTCGGGGCAACCGCAGAGGAGAGACCCCCCTCCGGCTTCGGCAGCAGAGGGACCCCCGCATCCCGCGGACACCCCATCCCGTACCGGGGGTCCCCCCCCCCGCCGCACCGGCCCGCGGGGGGGCCGCGGCGCAGCACCGGAGGATGCTCGGGATGCCGGCACCGCTGCCGTCCGCCGCCTGAGCGCTCCGCTCGGGACGGACACCGCTCCCCCCCCCAGCAATTTTGGGGGGGGCCCATGGGATGTGATGAGCTCCTCGACGGTGCCGGCCTCAGCAGCGTGACCCCCCCCCCGGCGGGATGGCTCGTTTCGGAGAGGAGGTGGCGGCCCGCTACGGGCCCGGCAGCGGCGGGAGCGGCCCCGGGGCGGCGGCGGGGGGGCCGGGGCGCGGGGGGGGGGCCCGCGGCAGGGCCCCCCCGGGGCACAGAGGCTCTACAAGCAGTCCATGGCCCAGCGCGCCCGCACCATGGCCCTGTACAACCCCATCCCGGTGCGGCAGAACTGCCTCACCGTCAACCGCTCGCTCTTCCTCTTCAGCGAGGACAACGTGGTGAGGAAATACGCCCAAAAAGATCACCGAATGGCCATATCCTTTCTGGGGGGCCCCCCGGCCGGGGGGACCGGCTCTGGCACACAGTTCCTGCTGGGAACCCGGGAATGACACACGGAGCCCGGCCCCAGCCCCCAGCCCCGACCTCCGGCCCTCACTGGGGTCACCCTGTCCTGCACTGGGGTCCCCAGCCCGTATTCGGGTCTCTGTGTCCTGCATGAGCTCTTCAGCCCCGTATTGGGATCCCCATCCCCATTTTGGGGGTTCCCGGACGCTGGCTCCATCCCCTGAGCTGCATGAGGGTCCCCATCCCCTGACCTCCAGCCAGGACCCCGTTTCCCTGCCCTGCACTGGGGTCCCCGTTCGGCTCGTGCCTCATCTCTCCATTCCCGTATCGGGTCACCCGTCCCCGTATCGGGGTCACCGTGTCCTGCACCGGGGTCCCCACCCCGTGTCCTCACTTCGTTCCCATCCCGCATCTCCTGCCCTGCTCTGGGGACTTCCAAAACCGTGTTGGGGTCACTCCATCCTGACTGGGGTCCTCACCCAACATCCCCGTCCCTGTGACCTGCAGGGGGGGTCCCCGGCCCCTTTTGCCGGTCCCAATTCCCTGTCCTGCATTGGGGTCCCCGGGTCCCTTTTGGGGTCCTCATTCCCTGTCTCCAACCCCCTGTCTTGTCCCTATTAATCGGGGACCCCAATAATTGGAGACCCCATTAATTGGGGACCCCATTTCTCTTCCCCTGCATTGGGGTCCCCGTGCCCCTGCTGCCCTCCCATCCCACCTCCAGACCGGGGGTCCGGCTCACTTTTGGGGGTCCGGAAAGGGGAACCCCACTGCAGCAGCACCTCCCGGTGCCCCATTTTTGGGGAGGATGTGTGAGCTGACAACCCTCGAGTTCCCGCCACCCACAACCCTCCTGTCCCCCTCATTCCCATCCTCGAGGAGTCCCCAGATACATCCCCCCGGGTGTTTGGGGGGGCTCAGGGTATTTTGGGCTTATTTGGGCTGTTTTGGGGAGGTGCAGCCCCGGCGCTGCTGCCCTTGGGGGTCCTCCGAGCCCCTTCCCCCTTTTCTGCCCCCTAAAACACCTCGGTCGGCAGCAAGCAGCACCCCAAAAAAAAGCCCTGTCACCCAAAAAGACCCCCACCATCCCAAAACAGCTGCTGTTAACCCAAAAATAGTCACTGCCACCTCTCCCTTGCGGCTAGGGGGGGGTCCCCACGCGGTTTTGAGGCACAGCTGAGGGGGGCAGATTTTGGGGGGACTTTGGGGGCGCGGGCACAGCCGAGGTGCCCCCCAAAGGGGGCGCGAGTCGCGGGGGGCGCGGGGCCACGCTCCCGGTGCCGCAGCGGGGCAGGGAGGGGCGCGGGCGTCCCGGGGAGCCGCGGAGGGGCCGGGCGGGGATCTGGGAGTGTCGGAACGATTTGGGGTGTTGAGGAGGAGGGTGATGCATCCCCCATCGCCCCCGTCCGTCCCCCCCCCCCCCCATCCTGCGGCACGCAGAGCACTCCCACGCCGGGCCCGGGTTCGGGGGCGGCGGCAGCCGGGGGCTGCGCTCACGGCGCCCCCAAAATCCCGTCCTGGGGGGATCCCGAGGGGAGCCGACGCGGAGGGCAGGGGGGAACCGCGCCCCGGTATCGGTTTGGGGGCGCAGAGCCCCACGGCGGGGAGGCTGAGCCGTGCTGGTCCGGGACTCGGTCCGTGCTCGGCCCGCGCTGTATCGTCGCTCCGCTGCTGCCCCGTATAACCGGGCCGGGCTGGGCCGGGCCGGTGGAGCGGGGTGGGCCGTTCTGGGTGGCCCGGTTCTGCCGTTCCTAATAGCCCGGTTGTGCCGTTCCGGGTGGCCCGGTTGTACCAGGCTGTGCCGGGGAGCCGAGCCGTGGCCAGGGAGCTGTTGGGGCGCCGTGCCGTGCCGGAATGCGGGGCTGGCCGTGCCGTGCTGGACAGCTGTTCCCGTGCCAGAGGGCCATGTTGGACAGCAGCCGCCACGCCGGAGATCCGTGCCGGGCACTTCGGGCCGTGCCAGCCCGCGGGGCCCGCAGCCATCCCCGGCCTCATCTCTGTGCGCACTTCGTGGCCACCGTGGCCACACGGGTGGAGTGGGATGTGGGGCAGGGGACAGGGGCAGGACGTGGGGACACGGGACAGGGCACGGAGGCGTCCCCGTGCCCCCGGGGATGGCACCGCCCGATGCCCGCGGGCCCAGAGCCGGTCGTGGGCGGGTCCCGCTGCCCCCGGGGCCGCTTTGATCTCGCCTCGCAGCCGAGGCCGCGGCCGCCGCTTTGATGAGGGAATTAATTAATGAGCTGCGAACCACGCGGGCGCCGACACCAGGGGGCACGGGAAGCGCCTTGGCCCCGCGCCTGCCTCAGTTTCCCCCCGCCCGTGCAGTCTGCGAGTCCCCCAGCCCCGTTTTTTTCCTTGACTCGCCCCCCACTCCTTTTGAATACATGATTTTAGCCACCATCATCGCGAACTGCATCGTCCTGGCGCTGGAGCAGCACCTGCCCGACGAGGACAAGACCCCCATGTCGGAGCGGGCTGGTGAGAGGGGGGCGGACGGAGGACTCCGGGGGGCTCCTGGGGAGGTCTCCGCCACCCCCTGGGGGCTCCAGCAAAGGTTCCTGGGCCCTCCTGGAGCTCTGGTGAGGGTTCTGGGGGCTCCACCGGGGGTCCCCAGCCCACCGCGGGGTCCCTGCCGTGGGCAAGCAGGCTGGGGATGGCGGTGGGGGGTGGGTTCCAGCCCGCAACTGGCCCACGCCGGCCACGATTCCCAGTTCCCCCCGGAACCACCGGTGTCCCAGTTTCCCTCCTTACTGGGAATCTGGGCCACGCCGGGGGCGCCGCCGCCTCCTCCCGGGGCACCTGGGGAAGGCTGGAGGGGCCGGGGTCAGCGCTGACCCCACGCTCGGTGGGCAGGGGGTGGCCGCTGTCCCCTGGCACCTATCCCGACAACTGTCCCCGCGCTTAGGACGACACGGAAACGTATTTCATCGGGCATCTTCTGCTTCGAGGCGGGATCAAGATCATCGCGCTGGGCTTCGCCTTCCATAAAGGCTCCTACCTGCGCAACGGCTGGAACGTCATGGACTTCGTGGTGGTTCTCACGGGGTGAGGGGCGCCCGGGACCCCTCTCTGGGGACAGAAACGCGTCACCGATGCGGGCCGTCCCCCCGCGCAGGTGTTCGGGTGTGGGACCCGCCCCCTCCCTCGCCACCTGTGCCCCACCCACGTGTCCCTCGTGTCCCCGCGCGTGTGTGGGGCCGGCGCTGTCCCGTGTCCCCCGGGGGCCTCGCGGCGCTGTCACAACGTGTCCCCGCGGTGTCCACTCATCGCGCGGCACACCCACCAACCCCCCACCGCCACCGGCAGCTGCGGGCCCCATCGGGCTCCGGAAACCCCCCAGAGACCGCCCGAGATACAGAGACCCCCCCCCCCCCCGGGCAAAGAGCCCCCTCATCACAGAGATCCCCGGTCACAGAAATCCCCCCGGGTCACAGAGACCCCGGGTCACAGAGACACCCCCGGTCAAAGAGCCCCATGTCCGGTGCTTCCTCAGTGGGGAAACTGAGACTCTAGTTTTTGGGGGGCTCTGTCCTGCGTGTGGGGGTGGGTTAATTGGGGTGATTGGGATGGATTAATTGGAGTGATCGGGATGGATTAATTGGGGTGAAGTGGGAGAATTAGTTGGGGTGACTGGGAGAGAATTGATTGGGGTGTTTGGGGGCGAATGGCAGGGGCTGAGGGCGAGTGGATAAATTGGTGTTTGGGGGTGTTGGGGGACACGGGGAGGGGGGAGGGATCTGACCGCAATTTTGGGAGGGTGATAGATGAGCATCGCCACCCGGTTGCCATGGCAACAGGGGACCCTCGGCAGCATCGGGGCCACCAGCGAACCCCCGGGGTCCCCCCGGACCCCCTCTGGCTCCCCGGATCCACTTTGGCTCCCGCGCACCACCCCCGGCCCCCGGGGCCGGTGCTGGCCGGTGGCCGCGAGCCCCGGGCTGGGACCAGCGCTGGCATCAGCCACCACCGGCAGCATCGCCGGAAAAGGCTAAAAATAGCCCCGAGCGACCGCCCGCGCTGGCGGCACCGGCTGCCGGCCCCGCGGCACGTGGCCCTGCGGCGGGGACACGGGGGCTCGCGGGGGCTGGGACAGCGCCGCCGCGGGCTCGCGGTGGCCGCGGGCTAGCGGCCGTGTGACAGGGATGTGGGGGCTCGCGGTGGCCGCGGGCTAGCGGCCGTGTGACAGGGATGTGGGGGCTCGCGGTGGCCGCGGGCTAGCGGCCGTGTGACAGGGATGTGGGGGCTCGCGGTGGCCGCGGACTAGCAGCCGTGTGACAGGGATGTGGGGGCTCAAGGGGTCCAGGGGCTCGTGGACATCTGATGAAGATTTGGGGGCTCACAGTGGGCAGGGGCTCATGACCGTGTGATGAAGATTTGGGGGCTCACAGTGGCCAGAGGCTCGTTGCCCTGCACTGGGGACTCACAGTGGCTCGTGTCAGGGACCCGCGGCCACGGGCTCACGGTGGTCCATGGAGGACGCGCCGGTGGCTCCTGGCAGCCGTGGGGCCAGCGGCAGTCCTTGGGCCCGTTCTGGGGGTCCCTGGCCCCTGTCGGTGGCCCAGCCGGGGGTCACCGGAGCCGCTGACCCCCTGTCCCCCCGCAGCATCCTGGCCTCGGTGGGCTCCCAGTTCGACCTGCGGACGCTGCGGGCCGTGCGTGTGCTGCGGCCCCTCAAACTGGTCTCGGGGATCCCAAGTGAGCGCTGGGGGGGATTTGGGGGTCCCGAAGGGGGGGGAGGTCTCGGGGGGCGTGGCCGCTCAGCCGCCGCCGCCACAGGTTTACAAGTCGTGCTGAAGTCCATCATGAAGGCGATGATCCCGCTGCTGCAGATCGGGCTCCTGCTCTTCTTCGCGATCCTCATCTTCGCCATCATAGGATTAGAGTTTTATATGGGCAAATTCCACACCACCTGCTTCGACCTGGTCACGGGTAGGGCCGGAACCCCCGGGGGTCCGGGCAAACCTCCCCCCAAATCCCATCCGATTCCCCAATCCCCCCAAATTCCCTCCGACCCCCCCAAATTCCCTCCGACCCCCCCAAATCCCCTCCGACCTCCCAAACCTCACTGAATCCCCTCCAAGTCCCTCCCCCAAACACCCCAACCCCCCCTCCAGCACCTCTCAATCCCCTCTAGCCCCCCCAAACCTCCTCCCACCACCCTTGCCTCCCCCTGGATCCCCCCAAATTCCCCGAATCCGCTCCCCTCCGTGACTCAGTTTCCCTCCCAGGCGGGCGGGGGTCTCGAAGTTGGGAGCGGGGCTGCGGGGACCGGATCCTTTCCTCCCGCGCCAAATCTCCCCGGGCCGGGGGCCAGCGCTCGATTTGGAACGTCCTAATTGCTGCTCTCCCTTGATGAAGCCGTTAATTGGCCGCGGTTATTTCTGTCCGCGCCCTGCGCGGCGGGAGCGGGAGGGGCGGGCAGGGGACATTTTAGGGGGTACAGAAGGGGTCCAGACAGCAGCACACCCGCTCCCCAGACGAGATCAAGGTGGAGGTCCCCTGTGGGACGGACGAGCCGGCCCGGATTTGTCCCAACGGCACCAAGTGCAAGAAATACTGGGAAGGGCCCAACTACGGCATCACGCAGTTCGACAACATCCTCTTTGCCGTGCTCACCGTCTTCCAGTGCATCACCATGGAAGGGTGGACCGACCTCCTCTACTATGTGAGGGCTGGCCCCTCCCGGTGCCCTCCGTTCCCTGCCCGGTGCCCTCCCGGTGCCGCCCGGTGCCGCCCAGTGCCTTCGATGTGCCCTCCGTTCCCTGCCCGGTGCCTCCCGGTGCTGCCCAGTGCCCTCGATGTGCCCTCCGTTCCCTGCCCGGTGCCTCCCGGTGCTGCCCAGTGCCCTCGATGTGCCCTCCGTTCCCTGCCCGGTGCCTCCCGGTGCCTCCCGGTGCCGTCCAGTATCGCCCCTGTCCCAGCCCGGTACCCGCCCGGTGCCACTCCGTGTCGCTCAGTGCCCTCCTTTCTCCGCCCGGTGCTCCCCCGGTGCCCCCCTGTTCTCACCTGTCCCCTCCCCCCAACCTAGTGTCATCCTCTTGGGACACCCCCCCCCCCCAGGTCAAGGGGCCCCCTGGGACACCCCGTCCCCCTAAACTCACGGGACACTCCCCACCCCGTTCCCCGCCCCTTCCCCAGAGCAACGACGCCTCAGGGAACACTTGGAACTGGCTCTACTTCATCCCCCTCATCATCATCGGCTCCTTTTTTATGCTCAACCTCGTGCTGGGGGTCCTGTCCGGGTAAGCGGGGCCCGGGGGGTTTCGGGGGGGTTCCCGTGGGTTCAGGGGGGTCCCGGGGGTCCCGGTACCGGTGCTGACCCGACTCCGGCAGGGAGTTTGCCAAAGAGCGAGAGCGCGTGGAGAACCGGCGCGCGTTCCTCAAGCTGCGGCGGCAGCAGCAAATCGAGCGGGAGCTCAACGGATACATGGAGTGGATCTCCAAGGCGGGTGAGGGTCGCGACCGCCCCCCCAAAAAACACTCTGCACACCCCGAAACCTTCAAACCTTCCCCCCATCTCCGTGACCCCACCCAGCCCCCAAAATCTCTTCCCGAGCCACTCCAAGTTCCCTCAAATATTCTCCAAACCCCCTGGGATGCTCTGGGACCCCTCCCCAAATTCCCTTCAGCCCATCCCAAATCCCCCTCAGCCCACCCCAAATCCCCCCAAATCCTCCTCAGCCCACCCCAAATCCCCCTCGGCCCACCCCAAATCCCCCTCAGTCCACCCCAAATCCCCCCAAATCTCTAACCCACCCAGAGATCTTCTGGGGTCCCCCCAAACCCTCTTCCCCCCCTCCCAACTCATCCCCTCCGACCCCAAATCGCCTCTAACACCTCCCAGCCGCCCTCTGGGGACCCCCGGGACCACCCACCCTTCACCTGCCCCCCCCCGACCCCTAAAATCCCCCCCAACCCTCTCCAAACCCTTTGAACGCTCCCAAAAACCCCAAACTCCGGCTCCCGAGGGGGGACCCCAATCCCATCCCTGAGCTCCCCCGAGGCCTCTCCCCTGAGCTCCCCGAGCCCCCCTGAGCCCCCCAACCCCTCTGAGCCCCCCGCTTTCCCTCAGAAGAGGTGATCCTGGCCGAGGACGAGCCCGACGCCGAGCCCCGGCGCCCCTTCGATGGTAAGTGCGCAGCCCCCGCCCCCCAACCCGCCCCGGGGGGCGGCCCCCGCCTGGTCCGGGGCCACCGCCAGGGCCCCCCGGCTGACTGCCGCCCCCCTGTGCCCCCCCCCAATGCGGGAGCCCTCCGGAGGGCCACCAGCAAGAGGAGCAAGACGGACCTGCTGAGCCCCGAGGAGGGCGAGGAGCAGCTGGGGGACATCGCGGCCATGGGTGGGTGACACGGCGGGGGGGACACGGCGGGGAGGGGGCTATGAGGGGCAGGGGGAGGAGTGGGGAATGGTTGGGAGTGGGGGGCGGCCCAGGGATGGTTTGGGGTGGCACAGGGACAGCCTGGGATGACACTCTGGGAGTCTGGGTGTGCCCCAGGGGTGATTTGGGGTGACAGTGCAGGGATTTGGGGTGCCCTAATGATGATTTGGGGGTGGTGGGTGGCACAGGGACAGCCTGGGGTGACACAGGGATGGTTTGGGGTCACATTCTGGGGATTTGGGGTGCCCCATGATGATGTGGGGATAGTGGGTGGCACGGTTGACATGGGGAATACCTTGGGGTGACCCCAGCGCTCCCCCCAGGGTCCCCCTTCGCCCGTGCCAGCCTCAAAAGTGCCAAGCTGGAGAACGCCACCTTCTTCCACAAGCGGGAGCGGCGGATGCGCTTCCACATCCGGCGGATGGTGAAAACTCAGGCCTTCTACTGGACCGTGCTCAGTCTGGTAGCGCTCAACACCCTGTGTGTTGCTATCGTTCACTACGACCAGCCAGATTGGCTTTCCGACTTCCTCTGTGAGTCATCCCGGACTGGGACACCCAGAGAAACCCCTGAGACACCCCGGGACCTCCAGAGACCCACAGAGAGCCCCCCGGGACCCCCTGAGAGCCCCATAGACCCCCACAGACACCCTGTGTGTTGCTATCGTTCTCTACAACCAGCCAGATTGGCTTTCCGACTTCTCTGTGAGTCAGTCTCAAACGGGACCCCCAGAGAAACCCCTGAGACCCCCTGAGAGCCCCTGATAAACCCCAGAGACCCCCGAGACTCCCAAGACCCACCCCCCCACACACCCAGAGAGCCCCTGAGAACCCCCTGAGAGCCTCTGAGACACTCAGAGATCCCCAGAGACCCCCCAGAGTCCCCCCAAACCCACTGCAGGACCCTGGAGACCCCCAAAACTCACCCCTTGCCCTCCAAGTCTTCCTGAGCCCCCCAGATCTCTCCAGCTCATGGGAAACTCCCCAAGATTTAGGGATCTCCTTTTGGGATCCCCCCTGTACTGGGTCCCCCATCCCCGGGACCCCCGGGAGTTCCGGGCTGTTCCCCCCCTCACTCGTGTCCCCCCTCCCCAGACTATGCAGAATTCATTTTCTTGGGACTCTTTATGTCCGAAATGTTTATAAAAATGTATGGGCTGGGGACGCGGCCTTACTTCCACTCGTCCTTCAACTGCTTCGACTGTGCCGTGAGTGGCGGGACGGGACGGAGTGGGACGGGATGGGACGGGAATTTGGGATGGGATGGGATCAGTGGGATCAATGTGATCATTGGGATCAATGGCGTCAATGGGATCAATGGGGTCAACAGGATCATTGGGATGGGATGGGATAGGACAGGACAGGATGGGACGGGGTGGGATAAATGGGGTCAATGGGGTCAATGGGATGGGACGGGACAGGACAGAATGGGATGGGATCAATGGGATCAGTGGGATCAATGGGATAGGATTTTGGGATGGGTTTTGGGATGGGATGGGGTTTTGGGGATATATGGGATCAGTGGGATCAATGGGATCAATGGGACGGGATCAATGGGATGGGATCAATGGGATCAATGGGATGGGATCAATGGGATCAATGGGATGATCCCATCTAACCTTCTCCCAGGTTATCATCGGAAGCATCTTCGAGGTGATCTGGGCTGTTGTGAAGCCGGGAACATCCTTTGGGATCAGCGTGCTGCGAGCTCTCAGGTTACTGCGCATCTTCAAAGTCACCAAGTGAGCCCCGAATTCCCCGTGTCCCCCCAGTGTCGCCACAGCCCCCCATGCGCCCCACACCCCACAACGCCCCCTCTCCCCGCAGGTACTGGGCTTCCCTGCGGAACCTGGTGGTGTCCCTGCTGAATTCCATGAAATCCATCATCAGCCTCCTCTTCCTCCTCTTCCTCTTCATCGTTGTCTTCGCCCTTTTGGGGATGCAGCTCTTCGGGGGACAGTGAGTGACCGGATGGGGAGAGGGGGGTGTCCCCCCACACCCGGGGGGTGTCTCTGTGCCCCCAGCTCCCTGTTTTGGTGGGCACCTGCTGCAGATGGGGCCCCCACCGCTGCCCCCCCCCCCCAAACTCCCCAGGTTCAATTTTGACGACGGGACCCCTCCCACCAATTTCGACACTTTCCCAGCAGCAATAATGACGGTGTTTCAGGTAGGCCCCACCCCCGGGGGGGGGGGGGTCCCGATGGTTCGGGGGGGCTCGTGGGGGGTCCCCGCTGCCCCCAGGGCTCCTCCCTCCCCCCAGATCCTGACGGGAGAAGACTGGAATGCGGTGATGTACGACGGGATCAAATCTCAGGGCGGCGTCAAGGGCGGAATGGTTTTCTCCGTCTACTTCATTGTCCTCACCCTCTTTGGCAACTGTATCCCAGGGGTCCTGGGGAGCTCTGGAGGGCTCGGGGGGAGGCTGGGAGGGGAGGGGCTGTGCTGGCTCCCGCTTTGCCTTGACACCACCGCAGACACCCTCCTGAACGTCTTCTTGGCCATCGCCGTGGACAACCTGGCCAACGCGCAGGAGCTCACCAAGGTCAGGGGTCTGGGGGCGTTTGGACAGTCTTGGGGGGCGGTTTCGGGGGGCGTTTGGAGGGTCTCGGGGGGTGTCGGGGGGTGTTTGGAGGGACTGGGGGATCTCGGGGGATGTTTGGAGGGTCTGGGGGATCTTGGGGGGTGTTTGGAAGGTCTGAGGGGTCTCGGGGTCGGGCTGGATGCGGCGCTGGGGCTCTGCAGGATGAGCAGGAGGAGGAGGAAGCCGCCAATCAGAAGCTGGCGCTGCAGAAGGCGAAGGAGGTGGCTGAGGTCAGCCCGCTGTCCGCAGCCAACATGTCCGCCATGTGAGTGTGGGGATCGCCCCGGATCCATCCCAGACCCATCCGTGGATCCATCCCAGATCCATCCCTGGATCCACCCTCGCCCCCATCCCATCCTCACCCTCTTCTCCATCCCGAATTCATCCCAGATCCATCCCAAATCCATCCCCGGATCCACCCTCATCTCCATCCCATCCCACCCTCTCCTCCACCCCGGACTCACCCCCGGCTCCATCCCAACCCCGTCCCCTCCACTCCCTGGCCCCTCCCGACCCAATCGCTCCCCCGGGGGCTGCAGGAAGGAGCAACAGAAGAACCAGAAATCCTCCAAGTCGGTGTGGGAGCAGCGCCGAGCGAGCTGCGCAAGCAGAACCTGCTGGCGAGCCGCGAGGCGCTCTACAGCGAGCTGGACCCCGAGGAGCGCTGGAAGGTGCCCTACGCTCGCCACCTGCGCCCCGACATGAAGACGCACCTGGACCGGCCGCTGGTGGTGGACCCGCAGGAGAACCGTAACAACAACACCAACAGACGCGGCCCGGGGACCCGCCGCCCGACCCCCGCTTCGGCTTCGGGCCGCTCCGCGCCGAGGAGCTGCGGCGGCAGCAGCCGCGCTACCCCGAGCACGGGGCGGGGAACCCCGCGACCCCCCGGTGCCCCCCGGCAG
>NW_027636013.1:80424-122915 GCF_903797595.1 Erithacus rubecula | reverse complement strand
TTGGCCGCAAGCAGCGGGTAGACCTGGTGTCCGCCCCCCCCCCGTTCTTACCAGCGGGCGGCGGGGGTAGACCTGTTGTCCACAAGTGGCGGGGTAGACCTGTGTCCGCAAGCGGCGGGTAGACCTGGTGTCCGCCCCCCCACCCGTCCTTACCGGCCGGCGCGGGGTAGACCTGTTGCCTGCTGCCTGACGCGGGTAACCTGCTGCCGTCGGCCCCCCCTTGCCGCCGAGCAGCGGCGCCACGTCTTGTCCATCCCACGAGCGGCTTCCTTGCCCTGGCCCACCCGCCCAGCATGCCTTCACCCCGCGCCCTGCACGTCCCACAGGCCCCATGCAGCCCTGCTCACGCCTGCTCTTCTCCGAAAGCTGCTCCCTGCACGCCCCCGACCTGCCCCCCTGTCCCTGCCGGCTTCGCGCCCCGGCGGCTGCTGCCGAGCTCGGCCGGCTGCTACCCCCCCCCGCCCCCGGCCCAGTCCCCGCCCCCGCCCCAAGCCCCAGCCCCACCCCGCTCCGCTGACATCCCGCCCGTACCTCGCTTCCCCAGCCGTTCCCGGAGAGGAGCCGGCAGTGTTCTCGGGCCCCCTCCCTGTGCCCGAAGAGACAGCAGCCCGGCTCCCGCACTCACTTCTGCATCGCTCACTCCCTCCGCCGCCCCGCCGCAGCCTTTGCCGAGGCCAAGGCCGAGTGGGAGGAAACGCCACCAGAACAAAAAATCTCAGAGACAGCTGAAGAGAAAGTTTCATTGAAAAGGAACAGACCACGCCAATCCCCCTGCCACCGCTGGCAGCCCAGCCACCATCCCCGCTTCTGCACCGGGTGCTCAGTCTGCTCGCCGTGGCGGCAGCACCCTCCTCTCCCTGCCGCCGCAGCCGCTGCCCGCTTGATGATCTGGCCGTTGGGAACCTGGGCGGGAAAAGTTTGAAATTGCGGCTGATGGTGGAGGGTGGGGCACGCCCAACCGATAATGGCCGAGGGCGGGGCGCACCCAACCGACAATGGGCGGGGACGGGGAAAGCCTGATAGCCGGCTGGCAATGCTGATGGTGCAGTGCGGGGCGCGCCCAACCGATAATGGCCGGCGGCTGGAAAGCCTGAAAGTGGCGCCAGCAATGCTGAGGGTGGGGGCGTGCTCGGCCCCCAGCGTCAATGGCTGGCTGTGAAAGACAGGTGGGGGGGGAAAGGGTGGGGCATGGACGGGGGGGGGGTGGCATGACAGAGGGTGAGGGGATGCGTGTGTGTGCGTGCGTGCGTGCAATGCGTGTGTTGTGTGTGCGCGCGTGTGTGTGTTGTGTGTGTGCGCGTGTGTCTGCATGTGTGTGCGTGCCACCTGCCACAGCCTCCTCTGTCGGGTGGCATGAGGCCGGGCGAGTTATGCCTGGGACCGGGGGCTCTGTGCCGAGTTTTGCCGCGTGTACATGCTTTGCTTCCCCACCGCCATGCTGTGGCCCTGAGGTTCTGTGTGCTGTGGGGGGCAAGGTGGGGGGGGGGGGGGGGTGGGTAGGCAGTGCATCTGGGAAAAAAAAAAAAAAACAAGGAAAGAAAATTGAACCAGACTAATTAACTAAACTAAATAAACTAAATAAACCAAACTAAATAAAATGCCTGCCGAAAACATTTATTGTCGTGAAATCAGGTCTGCCCAAAAGAGACGAAGCTGCTACGAAATCAGCCCGGTGCGAGGCGTTTTGGGGGCTGTCGAGGTTCCCCGGCTCCGGGGACAGCACCAGGACGCCTGGTCTACCTGTCTCCGTCCCCAGCTGGGTGACCGGTGGTGTCCGCCAGCCCTGCCGGGGAGGGCGCCACCGAGTCTGGCTGGGCGCGGAGGCAACGGTTCTGCCTCGCTCCGGCGAGGGCGGTGGACACCAGGTCGACCCTACTCTAAGGCCGGCGGGCACGCAGGGGAGGGCGCCGCGAGTCTAAATGGCCGAGTCGCGGGGGCCAATGGGTCTGCCTCGCTCCGCGGAGGCCGGCGGACACCGGGTCTACCCGGATACAAGGCCGGCATGCCGCCACGAGGGGGCCACTGAGTCGAGGCGCGGTCGCGGAGGCAACGGGTCTGCCTCGCTCTGGGAGGGCGGCGGGACATCGGTCTACCCTGCTCCGGGGCCAGACGGGCCACCGGGGAGTGTGCCGCCGAGTCGAGGCGGCCGGTCACGGGGGCAACGGGTCTCCCCTCGCTCCAAGAGGGCGGCAGACCCGGGTCGACCCGGCTCCAGGGCCAGCGGGCCGCTGGGGATGGGGCGCCGAGTCGAGGCGGCCAGTCGCGGGGGAAGGGGTCTCCCTTGGCTTGCTGGGAGGGCAGCGGCCACCGGTCGACATGTCTCCGTTGGCCGGTGGGCCGTCGGAAAGGGCGACGCCGAGTTCGAGGCGGCCGGTTCGCGGGGGCAACGGAATCTGCCTCGCTCCGGGGAAGGCGCCGCCGAGTCGAGGCGGCAGGTCGCGGGGCAATGGGTCTGCCTCGCTCCGGGAAGGCGGTGGACATCGGGTCTACCCTGCTCCGGGGCCGGGCGGGCCGCCGTGGAGGCCGCCGCCAGTCGAGGCGGCTGGTCGCGGGGGCAAAGGGGTCTGCCTCGCTATTCGAAGGGCGGCGGACACCAGGTCGACCCGGCTCCGGGGCCAGCGGGCCGCTGGGGATGGTGGCGCCTAGTCGGGGCGGCCAGTCGCGGGGACAACGGGTCTGCCTCGCTCAGGGGAGGGCGGCGGACACTGGGTCTACTCAGCTCTGGGGCCGGCAAGCCGCTGGTGAGGGCGCCGCCTAGTCGAAGCGGACGGTTGCAAGGGCAACGGGTCTGCCTCGCTTCGGGGATGGCAGCGGACACTGAGTCAAACCGGCTCCGAAGCAGGCGGGCGGCCGGGGAGGGCGTCGCCGAGTTGAGGCGGCCGGTCGTGAGTGCAACGGGTCTTCCTCGCTCCGGGGAGGGCAGTGGATGCCGGGTCTACCCAGCCCAAAGGCCGGCGTGACGCTGCGAGGGCGCCGCCTAGTCGAGGCGGTCAGTCGCGGGGGCAACGGCTTTGCCTCGCTCCGGGGAGAGCGGCGGATACCAGGTCTACCCGGCTCCGGGGACGGCGGGCCGCCGGGAAGGACGCCGCCGAGTCGAGGCGGCCGGTCGCGGGGGCAAAGGGTCTGCCTCGCTATTCGAAGGGCGGCGGACAACAGGTCGACCCGGCTCTGGGGCCAGCGGGCCGCTGGGGATGGCGGCGCAGAGTCGGAGTGGCCAGTCGCGAGGGCAACGGGTCTGCCTCGGTCCGGGGACGGCGGCAGACATCGGGTCTACCTGGCTCTGGGACCGGCAGGCCGCCGGGGCGGGCGCAGCCGAGTTGAGGCAGCCGGTCGCACGGGCAACGTGTCTGCCTTGCTCCGGGGACGGCAGCGGACACCGGGTCTACCTGGCTTCGGGGACGGCGGGTTGCCAGGGAGGGCGCCGCCGAGTCGAGACGGCCGGTCGCGGAGGAAACAGGTCTGCCTAGCTCCGGGGAAGGCGCTGCCGATTCGAGGCGGCTGGTCGCGGGGGCAACAGGTCTGCCTCGCTCAGGGGAGGGCGGCGGACACTGGGTCTACTTGGCTCCGGGGCCGGCAAGACGCCGGAAAGTGCGCCGCCGAGTCGAGGGGGCCGGTCGTGAGTGCAACGAAAGTGCCTCTCTCCGGGGAGGGTGGCGGACACCAGGTCTACCCGACTCCGGGGCCGGCGGGCCGCTGGGGAGGGCGCCACCGTGTCGAAATGGACGGTCGCGAGGGCAACGGGTCCGTCTCGCTCCCAGGGAAGGCGGCAGACACCGGGCCTACCCGGCTCCAGGGCCGGCGGTCTGCCGGGGAAGGCGCCGCTGAGTGGAGGCGGCCGGTCGCGGGGGCAACGGGTCTGCCTCGCTCCGGGGAGAGCGGCAGATACCAGGTCTACCAGGCTCCGGGGACGGCAAGCCGCCGGGAAGGGTGCCGCCGACTCGAGGCGGCCGGTCGCGAGGGCAACGGGCCTGCCTCGCACCGGGGAGGGCGGCGGACACCGGGTCGAACCGGCTCCGGGGTCGGCGGGCCGCCGGAGAGGGCGCCGCCGAGCCGAGGCGGCCGGTCGCAGGGGCAACGTGTCTGCCTCGCTCCGGGGAGGGGAACGGACACCAGGTAGACCCGGCTCCGGGTCCGGCGGGCCGCCAGGGAGGGAGCCGCCGATTTGAGGTGGCCAGTCGCGGGGGCAACGTGTCTGCCTCGCTCCGAAGAGGGCGGCGGACCACCGGGTCGACCTGGCTCTGAAACTGGCGGGTCGCAGGGGATGGTGCCGCCGAGTCAAAGCGGCCGGTCGCGGGGGAAACGGGTCTGCCTTGCAGCGGGGAGGGCGTCGGACACCAGGTCGATCCGTCTCCGGGGCCAGTGGGCTGCCGGGGAGGGCGCCACCGAGTCGACGCGGCCGGTCGCGAGGGCAACGGGTCTCTCTCGCTTCGGGGAGGGCGGCGGACACCGCGTCGACCCGGCCCTGGGGCCGGCGGGCCGTCGGGCCGCTGGGGAGGGCGCCGCCGAGTCGAGGCGGCTGGTCGTGGGGGAAAGGGGTCTGCCTCGCTCCGGGGATGGCGGCGAACACCAGGTCTACACGAGTCCGGGGGCAGCAGGCCGCCGGGGAGGGCGTCGCTGTGTCGAGGCGGGCGGTCGCGGGGGCAACAAGTCTGCCTTGCTCTGGGGAGGGCGGCGGACACCGGGCCTACTCGGCTCCCGGTCTGGCGTGACGCCGGGGAGGGCACCACCGAGTGGAAGCAACCGGTTGCGGAGGCAACGGGTCTGCCTCGCACCTGGGAGGGGGGCGGACTCCGGGTCGCCCTGCTCTGTCCCTGGCGGGCCGCCAGGGAGGGCGCCGCCGAGTCGAGGCGGCCGGTCGCGGGGGCAAGGGGTCTCCCTCGCTCCGGGGAAGGCAGCGGCCATCGGGTCGACCTGTCTTCGTGGCCGGTGGGCCGCCAGAAAGGGCGCCGCCGAGTCGAGGCTGCAGGTCGCGGGGGCAACGGGTCTGCCTCGCTCCGGGGAAGGCACCGCCGAGTTGAGGCGGCAGGTCGCGGGGGCAACGGGTCTGCCTCGCTCCGGGGATCGCGGCGGACACCGGGTCGACCATGCACCGGGGCCGGCAAGCCGCCGGGCAGGCCGCTGCCGAGTGGAGGCGGCTGGTCGCGGGGGCAAAAATCTGCCTCGCTCCGGGGAGGGCAGCAGACACCGGGTCTACCCGGCTCCGGGGACGGCGGGTTGCCAGGGAGGGCGCAACGGGTCTGCCTCGCTCCAGGGAAGGCGCTGCCGATTCGAGGCGGCAGGTCGCGGGGGCAACGGGTCTTCCTCGCTCAGGGGAGGGCGGCAGACACCGGGTTGAACCGGCTCCGGGGCAGGGGGGCGGCCGGAGAGGGCGTCGCCTAGTCGAGGCAGCCGGTCGTGAGTGCAAAGGGTCTTCCTCGCTCCGGGGAGGGCGGTGGATGCCGGGTCTACCCAGCCCAAAGGCCGGCGTGCCGCCGCGAGGGCGCTGATGAGTAGAGGCGGCCGGTCGCGGAGGCAACGGGTCTGCCTCGCTCCCGGGAGGGCGGCGGACACCGGGTCGACCCGGCTCGGGGGTCGGCGGGCCGCCGGGGAGGATTCCGCCGAGTCGAGGCTGCCGGTCTTGGGGGCAACGGGTCTGCCTCGCTCCGGGAAGGGTGGCGGACACCGGGTCGACCTGGCTCCGGGGCCGGCAGGCCACCGGGGAGGGCACCGCCAAGTCGATGCGGCTGGTCGCCGGTGCAACGGGTCTGCCTTGCTCCGGGGAGGGCGGCAGACACCGGGTCGACCCAGCTCCGGCGCCGGCGGGCCGCCAGGGAAAGCGCCGCCGAGTCGAGTCGGCCAGTCGCGGAATCAACGGGTCTGCCTCGCTACGGAGAGGGCAGCGGACCCCGGGTTGACCCGGGTCTGGGGCCGGCGTGACGCCGGGGAGGGCGCCGCGGAGTCGGCCCGTCGCAGGGGCAACGGCGGAAACCACATCTACCCGGGGAGAGCGCCGCCTAGGTGGCCGGTCGCGGGGGGCAACAGGTCTGCCTTGCTCCGGGGAGGGCGGCAGACACCGGGTCTACTCGGCTCAGGGGCTGGCGGGCCGCCGGGGAAGGCGCCGTTGAGTTGAGGTGGCCGGTCGCGGGGGCAACGGGTCTGCCTATTTCCAGGGATGCCGGCGGACACCGAGTCTTCCCAGCTCTGGGGTCGGCGGGTCGCTGGGGAGGGCGCCGCCGAGGCGGCCGGTCCCGGGGGCAACGGATCTGCCTCGATCCGGGGAGGGTGGTTGACACGAGGTCGACCCGGCTTTGGGGCCTGCGGCCACCGGAGTTAGCGCCGACGAGGCAGCCGGTCGAGGGGACAACGGTTCTGCCTCACTCCGGGGAGGACGGCGGACACCGAGTCGACCCAGCTCCGGGGCCGGCAGGCCGTCGCGGAGGGTGCCGCCGAGTCGAGGCAGCCGGTCGCAAGGGCTACGGGTCTTCCTCGCTCCGAGGAGTGCGGCGGACACCACATCTACCCGGCTCCGGAAAAACAGGTCTACCTCGCTCCGGGGCCGGCAGTGGACACCAGGTCTACCTCGCTCTGGGACAACAGGTCTACCTCGCACTCAGACTTATTGCGGCAAACACCGGGTCTGCTTGGCTCTGGGGCCAACGGCAAGCCAGGGTGGGCGCCGCCGAGTCGGTTGGTCGCGGGGACAACGGGTCTGCCTGGTTCCGGGGAGGGCGCCAGACACCGGGTCTACCTGGCTTTAGGGTTGGCAGGCTGCCAGGGGCGGCGCTCCCTAGGCGGCCGATCGCAGGGGCAAGAGGTCTTCCTCGCTCCGGAGAGGGCGGAGGATATCGGGTCTACCTGGCTCCGGGGTCGGCAGGCCACCGGGGAGGGCGCCGCCAAGCCAGCCGGTCGCTAGACAACGGGTCTGCCTCGCTCTGGGGAGGGTGGCGGACACCGGGTCTACCTGTCTCTGGGGCCGGCGTGCCGCCGGGGAGGGCGTCGCCGAGACAAGGTGGCCGGTCGCAGGGTCAACGAGTCTGCCTCGCTATAGGGAGGGCAGCGGACAACGGGTCGACCCGGCTCCGGCGCCGGCGGGCCGCCCGGGAGGGCACCGCAGAGGCGTTCGGTCGCGGGGCAATGGGTCTGCATTGCTCTGGGAAGGGTGGTTGAAACGGGTCGACCCTGCTCCGGGGAGGGCGGTACGCCTGGGACAGCGCCGCCGAATCAGTCGGTCACGGGGCAAGGGGTCTGTCTCACTCTGGGGAGGGTGGTTGACACGGGGTCGACCCAGCTCCGGGGCCGGTGGTCCGCAGGAGTGGGCGCCGCCGAGGCGGCCGGCGGCGGGGACAACGGGTCTGCCTCGCTCCGGGGAGGGCAGCAGACACCAAGTCTACCCAGCTCCAGGTTCGGCGGGCCGTCGCGGAGGGCGCCGGCGAGTCGAGGCAGCCGGTCGTGGGGGCTACGGGTCTGCCTTGCTCCGAGGATTGCGGCAGACACCACATCTACCCGGCCTCAGGGTCGGCGGGCCGCCAAGGAGGGCGCACCCTAGGCAGCTGGTCGCGGGTGCAACGGGTCTACCTCGCTCCGGGGAGGGCGGCAGACACCGGGTCGACCCGGCTCCGAGGCTGGCGGGCTGCCGGGGAGAGCCCCACCTAGGCGGCCGTTCGCGGGGGGCAACGGGTCTGCCTCGCTCTGGGCAGGGCAGCGGACACCAAGTCTACCCTGCTCCAGGTCCGGCGAGCCGTCACGGACCCCGCCGCCGAGTCGAGGTAGCCGGTCGCGGGGGCAATGGGTCTGCCTCGTTACGGGGAGGGCGGCGGACACTGGGTCGACCCAACTCCGGGGCCGGCGGGCCACCGGGGAGGGCGCCGCCGAGGAGGTCGGTCCCGGGGGCAACGGATCTGCCTTGATCCGGGGAGGGTGGTTGACACGAGGTTGACCCAGCTCCGGGGCCGGAGGGCCGCCGAGGAGTGCGCCGCCGAGTCAAGTCAGCCAGTCGCGGAAACAACGGGTCTGCCTCGCTACGGGGAGGGCAGCGGATACCGGGTTGACCCGGGTCTGGGGCTGGCGGGACGCTGGGGAGGGCGCCGCCAAGTCGGTCTGCCTCGCTCCGAGGAGTGCCGCAGACACCGGGTCTACCCGGCTCCAGGGTCGGCAGGCCACCGGGGATGGCGCCGCCGAGTCGAGGCCGCCGGTCGCAAGGAGAAATGGGTCTGCCTCTTTCCGGAAATGGCGGCGGACACCGGGTTGACTAGGCTCTGGGGTCGGCGGGCCGACGTGGAGGGCGCTGCCGAGGCGGCCGGTCACGGGGGCAACGGGTTTGCCTTGCTCCAGGAAGGGCGGCGGACACCAGGTCGACCCTGCTCCGGGGCCGGCGGGCCGCCGGGGAGGGCTCTGCTGAGTCGAGGCTGCCGGTCTCGGGGGCAACGGGTCTGCCTCGCTCCGGGAAGGGCAGTGGACACCAAGTCTACCTGGCTACGAATCTGGCGGGCCGTCGCGGAGGGCGCCGCTGAGTCGAGGCAGCCGGTCGCGGGGGCAACGGGCTTGCCTCGCTCCGAGGAGTGCAGCAGACACCGGGTCTACCCGGCTCCGGGGTCGGCGGGCCGCCAGGGAGGGCGCACCCTAGGCGGCCGGTCGCGGGTGCCACGGGTCTACCTCGCTTTGGGGAGGGCGGCAGACACCGGGTCGACCCGACTCCGGGGCCGGCAGGACGCCGGGGAGGGCGTAGCCTGGTCGATGAGGCTGGTCGCCAATGCAACGGGTCTGCCTTGCTCCGGGGAGGGCGGCGGACACCGGGTCGACCCAGCTCCGGGGTCGGCGGGCCGCCGGGGTGGGCGCCGCGGAGTCGAATCGGCCGGTCGCGGAAACAACAGGTCTGCCTCGCTAGGGGGAGGGCAGCAGACACTGGGTTGACCCGGGTCTGGGGCCGGCGGGACGCAAAGGAGGGCGCCGCGGAGTCGGCCGGTCGCAGGGGCAATGTGTCTACCTCGCTCTGAGTCCAACGACGGACACCACATCTACCCGGCTCCGGAAAAACAGGTCTACCTCGCTCCAGGGCTGGCGGCGGACACCGGTTCTACCCGGCTCTGGCGCCGGCGGGTCGCCGGGGAGGGTGTTCCCGAGTCGAGGTGGTCAGTTGCGTAGGCAACGGGTCTGCCTCGCTATAGGGAGTGCGGCGGACACCAAGTCTACCTGTCTCTGGGGCCAGCGGCATGCCAGGGTGGGCGCCGCCGAGTCGGCTGGTCGCGGGGACAACGGGTCTGCCTCGCTCCTGGGTGGGCGGCAGACACCAGGTCGACCCGGCTCCAGCGCCGGTGGGCCGCCAGCGAAGGTGCCGCGGAGTTGGCCGGTCGCGGGGTCAACAGGTCTACCTCGCTTTGGGGCCAGCGGCGGACACCGGGTCTACCTCGCTCCGGGACAACAGGTCTACCTCGCACTTAGTCTTATTGCTGAGGACACCGGGTCGACCCGGCTCTGGGGCCGGCGGCCCGCCAGGGTGGGCACCACCGAGTCGGCCGGCCGCTCACGGGGACCACGGGTCTGCCTCGCTACGAGGAGGGCGTCAGACACCGGGTCGACCCGGCTCCGGGGCCGGCGAGCTGCCGGGGATGTCGCCGCTGAGTCGACCCTGCCGGTCGCAAAGGCAACGGGTCTGCCTCGCTCCAGGGAGGGCGGCGGACACCGGGTCGACTCGCCTCCGGGGCCGGCGGGCTGCCGGGAAAGGCGCCGCCGAGTCGAGGCGGCCGGTCGCGGGGGCAATGGGTCTGCTTCCCTCCTCGGAGTGCGGCGGACATCGGGTTGACCCGTTTCCGGGGCCGGCGTGCCGCTGGGGAGGGTGCCGCAGAGTCGGCTGGTCGCGGGTGCAAAAAGTCTACCTCGCTCAAAGGCCGGCGGCAGACACCAGATTTACCTGGCTCCGGGAAAACAGGTCTACCTCGCTCTGGGACAATAGGTCTACCTCGCGCTTACTCTTATTATGGCAAACACCGGGTCTACCCGGCTCCGGGGCCAACGGCACCTCAGGGTGGGTGCCGCCGAGGCGCCTGGTCGCGGGGACAACCGGTCTGCCTCGATCCGGGGAGGGCGACGGACACCGGGTCGACCCGGCTCCAGAGTCGGCGGGCCGATGGGGGGGGCGCCCCCTAGGCGGCCGGTCGCGGGGGCAACGGGCCTGCCTTGCTCTGGAGATGGCGGAGGACACAGGGTCGACCCGGCTCAGGAGTCGGCAGCTTGGCAGGGAGGGCGCCGCCGAGTCGGCCGGTCGCAAGGGCAATGGATCTGCCTCGCTCCTGGGAGGGCGGCGGACACCGTGTCTACCCGGCTCCAGGGCCGGCGGGCCGCTGGGGAGGGCGCCGCGGAGTCGGCCGGTCGAGGGCGCAACAGGTCTACCTCGCTCCTGAGAGTCCGGCGGCAGACACCGGCATTACCCAGCCCTGGGACATCAGGTCTACCTCGCTCCAGGGCCGGCGGTGGACACCAGGTCTGCCTCGCTTCGGGAAAACATGTCTACCTCGCACTTAGTCTTATTGCAGCAAACACCGGGTCTACTCGGATCTGGGGCCGGCGGCATGCCAGGGTGGGCGCCGTCGAGTCGGCCGGTCGCGGGGACAACGGGTCTGCCTCGCTCCGGGTAGGGCGGCGGACACCAGGTCTACCCGGATCCGGGACAACAGTTCTACATCGCTCCGGGGCCGGCGGCGGACACCAGGTCTACCTCGCTCCAGGAAAACAGGTCTACCTCGCACTTAGTCTTATTGCGGAGGACACCGGGTCGACCCGGCTCTGGGTCCACGGGCTCGCCAGAGTGGGCACCACCGAGTCGGTCGGTCGCGGCAATCACGGGTCTGCCTCGCTACAGGGAGGGTGGCGGACACCGGGTCAACCCGGCTCCGGGGCCGGCAGGCTGCCGGGAACGGCGCCGCTGAGTCGATGCGGCCGGTCGCGGGGGCAACGGGTCTGCCTCGCTCCGACGAGTGCGGCGGATACCGGGTCGACCCGGCTCCAGGGCAGGCGTGCCGCTGGGGAGGGCGCCGCAGAGTCGGCTGGTCGCGAGGGCAACAGGTCTACCTCGCTCCGGGCCAATAGGTCTACCTCGCGCTTACGCTTATTACGGCAAACATCGGGTCTATCAGGCTCAGGGGCCAACGGCATCTCAGGGTGGGCGCCGCCGAGTCGCCTGGTTGCGGGGACAACGGGTCTGCCTCGATCCGGGGAGGGAGGCGGACACCGGGTCAACCTGGCTCCAGAGTCGGTGGGCCGTTGCGGAGGGCGCCGCCGAGTCGAGGTGGCCGGTCGCAAGGGCAACGGGTCTGCCTCGCTCCGAGGAGTGCGTCAGACACCGGGTATACCCGGCTTTGGGGTCTGCGCGCCGCCTGGCAGTGCGCACCCTAGGCGGCCTGTCGCGGGGGCAACAGGTCGACCTCACTCTGGGGAGGGTGGCGGACACCTGGTCGACCCGTCTCCTGGGCCAGCGTGTAGCCGCAGTGGGCGCCATGGAGTCGGCCGGTTGCCGGGGCAACAGGTCGACCTCGCACTTAGTCGTATTGCGGCAAACACCGGGTCTACCCGGGTGTGGGGTCGGCAGCATGCCAGGGTGGGCGCCGCCGAGTTGGCCGGTTGCGGGGACAACGGGTCTGCCTCGCTCCAGGGAGGGCGGCGGACACCGGGTCTACCCGGCTCTGGGGCTGGGGTGCCGCCGGCTAGAGTGCCGCCGAAGCGAGGCGGTCGCTCGCGTGGACAACGGGTCTGCCTTGCTTCGGGTAGGGCGGCGGACACCTGGTCGACCCAGCTCCGGAACCCGCAAGCTGCAGGGGAGGGCGCTGCCGAGTCGAGGCGGCTGCTCGCGAGGGCAACCGGTCTGCCTAGCTCCGGGGAAGGCGGCAGACACCAGGTCTACCTCGCTCTGGGACAACTGGTCTACCTTGCACTTGGTCTTATTGCGGCAAACACCGGGTCTACCCGTCTCCAGGGCCGGCGTGCCGCCAAGGAGAGCGCCGCCTAGGCGAGGTGGCCGGTCGCGGGGGCAACAAGTCTGCCTCGATCCAGGGAGGGCAGCAGACACCAGGCCGATCCGGATCCAGAGTCGGCGGGCCGCCGGGGAGGGCCCCCCCTAGCTGGCTGGTTGGGGGGCAACATGTCTGCCTCGCTCTGAAGAGGGCGGCGGACACCGGGTCGACCCGGCTCTGGAGCCGGCGAACCGCCGGGGAGGGCGCCGCCGAGTCGGCTGGTCGCGGGGTCAACGGGTCTGCCTCACTCCGGGGAGGGCGGCACACACCAGGTCAACCCGGCTCCGGGTCCAGCAAGCTGCCGGAGAGGGCTATGCCGAGTCGAGGCGGCTGGTCGCGGGGGCAACGGGTCTGCCTTGCTTCAGGGAGGGCGGCGGACACCGGGTCAACCCGGCTCCGGGGAGAGCAGGCCACCTGGGAGAGCGCCGCCGAGGCGATGCGGCCGGTCGCCGGTGCAACGGGTCTGCCTTGCTCTGGGGATGGCGGCTAACAGCAGGTCGACCCAGCTCCGAAGCCGGCGGGCTGCTGGGGAGGGTGCCGTGGAGTCGGCTCTTCGCGGGGGCAACAAGTCTACCTCACTCCGAGGCCGGCGGTGGACACCAGCCCTACCCGGCTCCGAGACAACAGGTCTACCTCACTCCGGCTCCGGCGGCGAACACCAGGTCTCCCTCGCTCCGGTACAACAGGTCTACCTCGCACTTAGTCGTATTGCGGCAAACACCAAGTCTACCCGTCTCCGGGGCCGGGGTGCCACCGGGGAAAGCGCCGCCGAGGCAAGGTGGCCAGTCGTGGGGGCAACAAATCTGCCTCGCTCCGGGGAGGGCGGCGGACACCGGGTCGACACGGCTCCGGGGCCGGCGGGCCACCGGGGAGGGCGCTGCCTAGTCGAGGCGTCTGGTCGCGAACGCATCGGGTCTGCCTACCTCCTAGGATGGCGGCAGACACCAAGTCTAACCGTCTCCGGGGCCGGCGTGCCGCCGGGGAAAGCGCCGCCGAGGCGAGGCGGACAGTAGCAAGGGCAACGAATCTGCCTCGCTCTGGGGAGCGTGGCGGACACCGGGTCGACTCGGCTCCGGGGCCGGCGGGCAGCCGAGGAGGGCGCCTCCGAGTTGAGGCGACCGGTCGCTGAAGCAACAGGTCTCCCTCGCTGCAAGGAGGGCGGCGGACACAGGGTCGACCTGGATCTGGGGCCGGCGTGCCGCTGGGGAGGGCACCGCGCAGTCGGCCAGTCGCGGGGGCAACAGGTCTACCTCGCTCCGAGGCCGGCGGAGGACACCAGCTTTACCCGGCTCCGGGACAACAGGTCTACCTTGCTCCAGGGCCGGCGGCACACACCAGGTCTACCTCACGCCGGGACAACAGGTCTACCTCACGCTTAGTCTTATTGTGGCAAACACCGGGTCTACCTGCTTCTGGCACCAACGGCATGCCAAGGTGGGCGCTGCCGAGTCGCTTGGTCGCAGCGACAACGGGTCTTCCTCGATCCAGGGATGGCAGCAGACACCAGGTCGATCCGGCTCCAGAGTCGACGGGCCGCCGGAGAGGGCGCCCCCTAGGTGGTCGGTCAGGGGGGAAACGGGTCTGCCTCGCTCTGGGGAGGGCGGCAGACAACAGGTCTACCCGGTTCTGGAGCCGGCGCACGGCCAGGGAGGGCGCCGCTGAGTAGGCCGGTCGCGGGTTCAACGGGTCTGCCTCGCTCCGGGGAGGGCGGCGGACACCAGGTCTACATTGTTTAGGGGCCAACGGGCCACTGGGGAGGGCGCCGCCGAGTCGAGGCGGCCGGTCGCGGGGGCAACGGGTCTGCCTCGGTGCTGGCAGGGCGGCGGACACCGTGTCTACCCATCTCCGAGGCCGGCGTGTCGCCGGCAAGGGCGCCGCGGAGTCGGCCTGTCGCGGGGGCAAAAGGTCTACCTCGCACCGAGGCCATCGGCGA
Organism: Erithacus rubecula; assembly: GCF_903797595.1. NCBI lineage: Eukaryota > Metazoa > Chordata > Aves > Passeriformes > Muscicapidae > Erithacus > Erithacus rubecula. The sequence continues at coordinate 109,001 of NW_027636013.1, read as the reverse complement.
ACACCAGCTTTATCCGGCTCCGGGACAACAGATCTACGTCGCTCCGGGGCCGGCAGCGGACACCAGGTCTACCTCGCTCCGAGACAACAGGTCTACCTCGCACTTAGTCTTATTGCGGCAAACACCGGGTCTAGCCGGCTCTGGGGCCAGCGGCATGCCAGGGTGGGCGCCGCCGAGTCGGCCGGTCGTGGGGACAACGGGTCTGCCTCGCTCCGGGGAGGGCGGCGGAAACCGGGTCGAACAGGCTCGGGGGCCGGCAGGCCGCCTGCGAGTGCGCCGCTGAGTCGAGGCGGCTGGTTGCGGGGGCAACGGGTCTGCCTTGCTTCGGGGAGGGCGGCGGACACCAGGTCGACACGGCTCCGAGGTTGGCGTGCTGCCAGCGAGAGCGCCGACGAGGCGAGGCGGCCGGTCGCGGGGACAACGGGTCTGCCTCGCTTCAGGGAGGGCGTCCGACACCAGGTCGACACGGCTCCGGGGTCGGCGGGCCGCCAGGGAGGGCGCCGCGGAGTCGGCCGTTCACAGGGTCAACAGGTCTACCTCGCTCCGGGGCCGGTGGCAGACACAAGGTTTACCCGGCTCCGGGACAACAGGTCTTCCTTGCTCCGGGGCCGGCGGCGGACACCAGGTCTACCTCGCTCCGGGACAACAGGTCTACCTCGCACTTAGTCTTATTGAGGAGGACACCGGGTCGACCCGGCTCTGGGGCCAGCGGCCCGCCAGGGTGGGCACCGCCGAGTCTGCCGGTCGCGGGGAACATGGGTCTGCCTCGCTCTGGGGAGGGCGGCGGACACCGGGTCGACCTGGCTCCGGGGTCAGCGGGCCGCCACGAGGTGTGTTGCCGAGTCGAGGCAGCTGATCGTGGGGGCAACGGGTCTGCCTCGCTCCGAGGTGGACACCAGGTCTACCCAGCTTTGGGGTCGGCAGGCCGCCGGAGATGGCGCAGCCTAGGCGGCCTGTCGCGAGGGCAACGAGTCAACCTCGCTCTTGGAAGGGCTGCGGACACCGGGTCGACCTGTCTCCGGGGTCGGCGTGGAACCGGGGAGGGCGCTGTGAAATCGGCCGCTCGCGGGGGCAACAGGGCTACCTCACTCCGAGGCCGGTGGCGGACACCAGCTCTACCCGGCTCCGGAATCGGCGGCCCCTACGCGGCCAGTCGCGGGGGCAACGGTCTGCCTCGCTGAGGGGAGCGTGGCGGACACTTGGTCGACCCGGCTCCAGGGCCGGCGTGCCGCCGGTGAGAGCGCCGCCAAGGCGAGGCGGCTGGTCGCGAGGACAATGAATCTGCCTCGCTCTGGGGAGCGTGGCGGACACCGGGTCGACCTGGCTCCGGGGCTGGCGGGCTGCCGGGGAGGGCGCGGCCAAGTCGAGGCGGATGGTCGCGGGAGCAACGGGTCTGCCTCGCCACAGGGAGGGCGGCGGACACCTGGTCGACCCGTCTCCGAGGCCGGCATGCCGCCGGCGAGGGCGCCGCAGAGTCGGCCTGTCACGGGGGAAAGACGTCTACCTCGCTCCGAGGCCGTCGGTGGACCCCAGCTTTACCCGGCTCCGGGACAACAGGTCTACCTCGCTCCAAGGCCGGCGGCGCACACCAGGTCTACCTCGCTCTGGGACAACAGGTCTACCTCGCACTTAGTCGTATTGCGGCAAACACCGGGTCTACCCGGGTCTGGGGTCGGCAGCATGCCAGGGTGGGTGCCGCCGAGTCGGCCGGTCGCGGGGACAACGGGTCTGCCTCGCTCCAGGGAGGGCGGCGGACAGCGGGTCCACCCGGCTCCGGAGGCGGGGTGCTGCTGGCTAGAGCGCCGCCGAGGCGAGGCGGCCGCTCGCGTGGACCACAGGTCTGCCTTGCTTCGGAGAGGGCGGCGGACACCGGCTCGACCCGGCTCCGGGGCCGGCGGGACACCGGGGAGGGCGCCGCCGAGTCGAAGCAGCCAGTCGCAAAGGCAACGGGTCTGCCTCGCTCCGGGGAGGGCGGCGGACACCAGGTCTACCCAGCTCCAGGGATGGTGGGCCGCCGGGAGGGTGCCCCCTAGGCGGCCGGTCGCAAGGGCAAAGGGTCTGCCTCACTCCGGGGAGCGTGGCGGACACAGGGTCTACCCGGCTCTGGAGTCGGCGCACCGGGGGGGAGGGCGCCGCCGAGTCAGCCGGTCGCAAGGGCAACAGGTCTGCCTCGCTCCGGGGAAGGCGGCGGACACTGGGTCTATCCGACTCCGGGGCCGGCGAGCCACCAAGTACGGTGCCGCCGAGTCGAGGCGGCCGGTCTCGAAGACAATAGGTCTGCCTCCCTCTGGTAACGGCGCCAGACACCGGGTCTTACCCGTCTCCAGGTCCGGCATGCCGCCAGGGAGAGCGCAGCAGAGGCGAGGCGGCCAATTGCGAGGACAACGAATCTGCCTCTCTCCGGGGAGCGTGTCGGACACCGGGTCGACCCAACACCAGAGGCGGCGGGCTGCTGGGGAAGGCGCCGCCGAGTCGAGGTGGTCGGTCGCGGGGGCAACGTGTCTGCCTCGCTCCGGGGAGGGCGGCGGACAGCAGGTCGACCCGGCTCCGAGGCCAGCGAGCTGACAAGGAAGGCGCCGCCGAGTCGACCTGGCCGGTCGCGGGGGAAAGGGGTCTGCCTCACTCCGGGGATGGTGGCAGACACCGGGTCTACCCGTCTCAGGGGCCGGCATGCCGCCGGGGAGAGTGCCGCCAAGGCGAGGTGGCCGGTCGCGGGGACAACGAATCTGCCTCGCTCCGGGGAGCGTGGCAGACACTTGGTCGAACCGGCTGCGGGGCCGGCAGGCTGCCCGGGAGGGCGCCGCCGAGTCGAGGCAACCGGTCGCGGGTGCAACGGGTCTGCCTTGCTCCGAGGAGGGCGGCGGAAACCGGGTCTACCTGGCTCTGGAGCCGACAGGCTGCCGGGGAGGACGCCGCCAAGTCGAGGCGGCCGGTCGCGGGGACAACGAATCTGCCTCTCTCTGGGGAGCATGGCGGACACCGGGTCGACCCAACACCGGAGGCGGCGGGCTGCCGGGGAAGCCGCCGCCGAGTCGAGGTGATCGGTCGTGGGGGCAACGTGTCTGCCTCGCTCCGGGGACGGCGGCGGACAGTGGGTCGACCCGGCTCCGGGGCCGGCGAGCTGACAAGGAAGGCGCCGCCGAGTCGACCTGGCCGGTCGCGGGGGAAAGTGGTCTTGCCTCCCTCCGGGGATGGTGGCAGACACCGGGTCTACCCGTCTCCAGGGCCGTCGTGCCGCCGAGGAGAGCGCCGCCGATTCGAGGCGGCCGGTCGCGGAGACAATGGGTCTGCCTCGCTCTGGGGAGGGCGGCAAACACCGGGTCTACCCGGCTCTGGGGTCGTGGGGTTGCGGGGATGGCGGCCCCTTCGCGGCCGGTCGCGGGGCAACGGGTCTGCCTCGCTTCGGGGAGAGCGGCGGACACCGGTTCTACCCGGCTCTGGAGCCGGCGGGCCGCCGGGGAGGGCACCGCCGAGTGGAGGCGGCTGGTCGTGAAAGCAACGGGTCTGCCTCTCTCCTGGGATGGCGGCAGACACAGTGTCTACCCGTCTCCGGGGCCGTTGTGCCACCGGGAAGAGCGCCTCTGAGTCGAAACGATCGGTCGCGGGTGCAACGGGTCTGCCTCGCTCCAGGGAGGGCGTCGGACACCGGGTCAACCCGGCTCCGGGGCCGGCGTGGTGCTGGGGAGGGTGCCGCGGAGCTGGCTGGTCGCGGGGGCAACAGGTCTACATCGCTCCGAGGCCGGCGGCGGATTCCAGCTTTACCCGCCTCCGGGACAACAGGACTACCTCGCATTTAGTCTTATTGCGGCAAACACCATGTCTACTAGGCTCTGGGGCCGGCGGCATGCTAGGTTGGGTGCCGCCGAGTCGGCCGGTCGCATGGACAACGGGTCTGCCTCGCTCTCGGGAGGGCGGCGGCCACCTGGTCTACCCCGCTCCGGGGCTGGCAGGCTGCCGGGGAGGGCGCCGCCGACGCGAGTCGGCCGCTCGCGGGGGCAACGAGTCTGCCTCACTCCGGGGAGGGCGGCGGACACTGGGTCCATCCGGCTCCGGAAGAACAGGTCTACCTCGCTCCGGGGCCGGCGGCAAACACCAGGTCTCTTTCACTCCGGGACAACAGATCTACCTCGCTCTTAGACTTATTGCTGCGGACACCGGGTCTACCCGGTTCTGGGGCCGGCGGCATGCCATGGTGGGCGCCACCAACTGGGCCGGTCGCGGGGACAACGCGTATTCATTGCTCTGGAATTGGCGGCCACCGGGTCGACCCAACTCCGGGTCCTGCGGGTTGCTGTGGAGGGCGCCGCCGAGTCGGCCGGTCGCAGGGGCAACGGGTCTGCCACGCTCCGGGGAGGGCGGCAGACACCGGGTCTACCCGACTCCAGGGCTGGCAGGGCTCCGGGGAGGGCACCACCTAGTCGGCCGGTCACAGGGACAACGGGTCTACCTCGCTCCGGGGAGGACGCCGGACATCGGGTCTACCCAGCTCCGGGGTCGGCAGACGGGCTGCCAAAGAGGGCGCTGCCGAGTTGAGGTGGTTGGTCGTGGGGGCAACGTTTCTGCCTTGCTCCGGGGAGGGCGGCAGACACCGGGTCGACCCAGCTCCGAGGTCAGCGTGCCGCCGGAGAGGGCGCCGCGGAGTCGGCCGGTCACGGGAACAACAGGTCTACGTCACTCCGAGGCCGGTGGTGTACACCAGGTCTACCTCGCTTTGGGAAAACAGGTCTACCTCGCACTTAGTCTTATTGCGGCAAACACTGATTCTACCCGGCTCAGGGGCCAATGGCCTGCCAGGGTGGGCACCGCCGAGTCGCCTGGTCGCGGGGACAATAAATCTGACTCGATCCAGGGAGGGCGGCGGACACCGGGTCGATCCGGCTCCAGAGTCGGCGGGCCGCCTGTGAGCGCGCCCCCTAGGCGACCGGTCGCGGTGGCAACGGGTCTGCCTCGCTCCTGGGATGGCAGCAGACACAGTGTCTACCCGTCTCCGGGGCTGTTGTGCCGCCGGAAAGAGCGCCGCCCAGTCGAGGCGGCAGGTCGCGGGGACAACGAATCTGCCTCGCTCCGGGGAGCGTGGCGGACACCGGGTCGACCAGGTTCCGGGGCTGGCAGGCTTCCCGGGAGGGCACCGCCGAGTCTAGGCTACCGGTCGCGGAGACAACGGGTCTGCCTCGCTCTGGGGAGAGCGGCGGACACCGGTTCTACCCAGCTCTGGAGCCGGCGGGCCGCCGGGGAGGGCGCCGCCGAGTCGAGGCGGCCGGTCGCGAAAGCAACGGGTCTGCCTCGCTCCTGGGATGGTGGCAGACACCGGGTCTACCCGTCTCCGGGGCCGTCGAGCCGCAGGGGAGAGCGCCGCCGAGGCAAGACGGCCGGTCGCGGGGACAACGAATCTGCCTCGCTCCGGGGAGGGTGGCGGACAGCGGGTCGACCCGGTTCCGGGGCTGGCGGGCTTCCCGGGAGGGCGCTGCCAAGTCTAGGCTACCGGTCGCGGAGACAACAGGTCTGCCTCGCTCTGGGGAGAGCGGCACACACCGGGTCTACCCGGCTCCGGGGTCGTGGGGTTGCGGGGATGGCGGCCCCTTTGCGGCCAGTCGCGGGGCAACGGGTCTGCCTCGCTCCGGGGAGAGCGGCGGACACCGGTTCTACCCAGCTCTGGAGCCGGCGGGCCGCCGGGGCGGGCGCCGCCGAGTCGAGGCGGCCGGTCGCGAAAGCAACGGGTCTGCCTCGCTCCTGGGATGGCGGCAGACACAGTGTCTACCCGTGTCCGGGGCTGTTGTGCTGCCGGGAAGAGCGCCGCCCAGGCGAGGCGGCCGGTCGCGGGAACAACGAATCTGCCTCGCTCCGGGGAGCGTGGCAGACACTTGGTCGAACCGGCTGCGGGGCCGGCGGGCTGCCCGGGAGGGCGCCTCTGAGTCGAGGTGACCGGTCGCGAGTGCAACGGGTCTGCCTTGCTCCGAGGAGGGCGGCGGAAACTGGGTCTACCTGGCTCTGGAGCTGGCGGGCCGCCAGGGAGGGCGCCGCCAAGTCGGCCGGTCGCAGGGGCAACGGGTCTGCCTCGCACCTGGGAGAGCGGCGGCCACCTAGTCTACCCGGTTTAGAGGCCAGCGGGCCGCAAGGGAGGGCGCCACCGAGTTGAGGCGGTCGGTCGCGGGGGCAACAGGTCTGCCTCGCTCCAGGGAGTGTGGCGGACACCGTGTCGACACGGCTCCGGGACCGGCGAGCCACATGGTTGGCCGGTCACGGGGGCAACTGGTCTACCTCATTCTGAGGCCGGCGGCGGACACCAGCTCGACCCGGCTCCGCGACCACAGGTCTACCTCGCTCCGGGGCTGGCGCATGACACCAGGTCTACCTCGCTCCAGGAAAACAGATTAACCTCACATTTAGTCTTATTGTGGAGGGTGGCGGACACCGGGTCGACCCGGCTCCGGGGTCAGCGGGCCGTCGCGGAGGGCACCGCCGAGTCGAGTCGACCGGTCGCAGGGGCAACAGGTCTGCCTCGCTCTGAGGAGTGCGGCAGACACCAGGTCTACCCGGCTTTGGGGTCGGCGGGCCGCCGGAGAGGGCGCACCCTAGATGACCTGTCGCGGGCCAACGGGTCTACCTCTCTCTGGGGAAGGCGGCAGGCACCGGGTCGACTCCTCTTCGGGGTCGGCGTGTAGCCGGGGAGGGCGCCGTGGAGTCGGCCGGTCGCGGGGGCAACAGGTCTACCTCACTCCGAGGCCGGTGACGGACACCAGCTCTACCCGGTTCCGGGACAACGGGTCTACCTCGCTCCGGGGCCAGCGGCGGATACCAGGTCTACCTCGCTCCGGGACAACAGGTCTAGCTCGCTCTTATTGCGTCGGACACCGGGTCTACCCACCTCTGGGGCCGGCGACATGCCAGTGGGGGCACCGCCGAGTCGCCCGGTCGCGGGGACAAAGGGTCTGCCTTGCTCCGAAGCCGGCCACCACCTGGTCGACCCAGCTCCAGGTCCAGAGGGCCGCTGGGGAGGGCGCCGCTGAGTCGAGTCGGCCAGTTGCGAAAGCAACAGGTCTGCCTTGCTCCTGGGATGGTGGCAGACACCGTGTCTACCCATCTCCGAGGCCGGTGTGCCGCCGGGAGGAACGCCGCCCAGGCGACGCGGCCGGTCGCGGGGACAACGAATCTGCCTCGCTCCGGGGAGCGTGGCTGACACCGGGTCGACCCAGCTCCGGGGCCGGCGGGCTGCCGAGGAGGGCACCTCTGAGTCGAGGCGACCGGTCACGGGTGCAACGGGTCTGCCTCGCTCCGGGGACGGCGGCAAACACCGGGTCAACCCGGCTCCGGGGACGGCGTGGTGTCGGGGATGGCGCCGTAGAGTCAGCTGGTCGTGGGGACAATGGGTCTGCCTCGATCCGGGGAGAGGCAGATTCCAGCTTAACCCGGCTCCAAGACAACAGGTCTACCTCGCTCCGAGGCCGGCGGTGCACACCTGGTCTACCTCGCTCCGGGACAACAGGTCTACCTCACATTTAGTCTTATTGCGGCAAACACCGGGTCTACTCAGCTCTGGGGCCGGCGGCATGCCAGGTTGGGCGCCACCGAGTCGGCCGGTCGCATGGACATCGGGTCTGCCTCGCTCTCGGGAGGGCGGCGGCCACCTGGTCTACCCTGCTCCGGGGCTGGCGGGCTGCCGGGGAGGGCGCCGCCGACGCGAGGCGGCCGCTCGCGGGGGCAACGAGTCTGCCTCACTCCGGGGAGGGCGGTGGACACTGGGTCCATCCGGCTCCGGAAGAACAGGTCTACCTCGCTCCGGGGCCGGCGGCAAACACCAGGTCTCTTTCACTCCGGGACAACAGATCTACCTCGCTCTTAGACTTATTGCTGCGGACACCGGGTCTACCCGGTTCTGGGGCCGGCGGCATGCCATGGTGGGCGCCACCAACTTGGCCGGTCGCGGGGACAATGCGTATTCCTTGCTCGGGAATTGACGGCCACCGGGTCGACCCAACTCCGGGTCCTGCGGGTTGCTGTGGAGGGCGCCGCCGAGTCGGCCGGTCGCAGGGGCAACGGGTCTGCCACGCTCCGGGGAGGGCGGCAGACACCGGGTCTACCCGACTCCAGGGCCAGCAGGCCTCCGGGGAGGGCGCCACCGAGTCGGCCTGTTGCAGGAACAACGGGTCTACCTTGCTCCGGGGAGGACGCCGGACATCGGGTCTACCCAGCTCCGGGGTCGGCAGACGGGCTGCCAGGGAGGGCGCCGCCGAGTTGAGGTGGTCGGTCGTGGGGACAACGTTTCTGCCTTGCTCCGGGGAGGGCGGCAGGCACCGGGTCGACCCAGCTCCGAGGTCAGCGTGCCGCCGGAGAGGGCGCCGCGGAGTCGGCCGGTCACAGGAACAACAGGTCTACGTCACTCCGAGGCCGGCGGTGTACACCAGGTCTACCTCGCTCCGGGAAAACAGGTCTACCTCGCACTTAGTCTTATTGCGGCAAACACTGATTCTACCCGCCTCAGGGGCCAATGGCATGCCAGGGTGGGCACCGCCGAGTCGCCTGGTCGCGGGGACAATGAGTCTGACTCGATCCAGGGAGGGCGGCGGACACCGGGTTGATCCGGCTCCAGAGTCGGCGGGCCGCCTGTGAGCGCGCCCCCTAGGCGACCGGTCGCGGTGGCAACGGGTCTGCCTCGCTCCGGGGAGGGCGGCGGACACCGGGTCTACCTGGCTCTGGAGCCGGCGAGCTGCCGGAGAGGGCGCCGCCGAGTCGACCCGGCCGGTCGCGGGAGCAAGGGGTCTGCCTCGCTCCGAAGAGGGCGGCGGCCACTGGTCAACCCGGCTCTGGGGCCAGCAGGCTGCTGGGGAGGGCGCCCCCTAGGTGGACAATCGCGTGAGCAACGGGTCATCCTCGCTCCAGGGATGGCGGCAGACACCGGGTCTACCCGTCTCCATTCCGGCGTGCCGCTGCTGATAGCGGCGCCAATTCGAGGCCGTCGGTCGCGGGGCAACGAATCTGCTTCATTCCGGAAAGACTGGCGGACACTGGGTCGACTCGGCTCCTAGGCCGGCGTGCCGCCAGGGATGGCGCCACCGAGTCGGTGGGTCGCAAGGGCAACGGGTCAACCTCTCTCTGAGGCTGGCGGCGGACACCAGATCAACCCGGCTCCGGAACAAGAGGTCTACCTCGCTCCGGGGCCGGCGGCGGACATCATGTCTACTTGGCTCCGGGACAACAGGTCTACCTCGCTTCGCGGAAGGCGGCGGACACCGGGTCATACTGCCTCCAAGGCCAGGGTGCTGCCAGAGATGGCGCCGCCGAGTCGAGGCGGCCGGTCATGGGGGCAACGGGTCTTCCTCGCCCCTGGGAGGGCAGCGGACACCAATTCGACCCAGCTGCGGGGCCGGCGTTCCGCCGGGGACGGCGCCGCGGAGTCGACGCGGCCGGTCGCGGGGGCGACGGGTCTGCCTCGCTCCAGGCAGGGCGGCGGACACCGTGTCAACCCGACTCCTAGGCCGGTGTGCTGCCGGGGAGGGTGCCACCGAGTCGAGGCGGCCGGTCACAGGGGCAACGGATCTGCCACACTACGTGGAGGGCGGCGTGCACCGGGTCGACCCGGCTGAGGGGTCGGCGTGCCGCAAGAGGGGGTGCTGCCAAGTCGAGTAGGCCGGTCGTGGGCGCAATGGATCTGCTTCTTTCCGGGCAGGGCGACGAACACCGGGTCGTCCCGCCTCCGGGACCAGCGTGTCGCCGGGCAGGGCGCCGCTGAGTTGAGGCGGCCGGTCGCGAAGGCGACGGGTCTGCCTCGCTACTGGGAGGGCGGTGGACACCGGGTCGACCCAGCTCCGGGGCAGGCGTGCCTCCGGGGATGGCGCCGCCGAGTCGAGACGGCCGGTCGCAAGGGCAACAAATTTACCTCGCTCCGGGGCCGGCGGCGGACATCAGGTGTACCCGGCTCCGGGACAGCAGTTCTACCTCTCTCCAGAGAAAGGGGCGGACACCGGGTCGACTCGGCTCCTGGGCCGGCGTGCCGCCGAGGAGGGCGCCGCCGAGTCAAGGAGCCCGGTCGCGTGGGGCGACGGGTCTGCCTCGCTACTGGGAGGGCGGCGGACAACGGGTCGACCTGACTCCGGGGCCGGCGTGCCGCCGGGGAGGGCGCTGCCGAGTCAAGAAGGCAGGTCGCAGGGGCGACAGGTCTGCCTTGCTCCGGAGAGGGCGGCGAACAACGGGTCGACCCGGCTGAGGGGCCGGCGTGCCGCCGAGGAGGGCGCTGCCGAGTCGAGGCCGCCGGTCGCGAGGGCAATGGATCTGCCTCGCTATGGACGGGGCGGAGGACACCGGGTCGACCCGACTCCAGGGCCGGCGTTCTGCCAGGAAGGGCGCCGCCGAGTCGAGGTGGCCAGTCGCGAAGGCGACGGGTCAGCTACGCTACAGGGAGTGCGGCAGACATCGGATCGACCCGGCTCCGGGGCAGGCATGCCGTCGGGAGGGCGCCGCAGAGTCGTGGCGGATGGTCGCGGGGGCAAAAGGTCTACCTCGCTCCGGGGCCGGCGGCGGAGACCAGGTCTACTCGGCTCCGGAACAACACGTCTACCTTGCTCCGGAGCCGGCGGCAGACATCGGGTCGACCCGGGTCCGGGGCTGTCGTGCCGCTGGGGAAGGCGCCGCCCAGTTGATGCGGCCGGTCGCGAGGGGCGACAGGTCTGCCTTGCTTCAGGGAGGGCGGCGCACACTGGGGTGACCCGGTTGAGGGGCCAGCGTGCCGCTGGAAAGGGCGCTGAAGAGTCGAGGCGGCTGTTTGCAAGGGGCAACGCGTCTGCCTCGCTCCAGGACTGGCGGCGGACACCGGGTCGACCAGGCTTTGGGGCCGAGGGCACCGTCGAGTCGGCCGGTTGCAGGGGCAACGGGTCTACCTCGCTCTGGGGCCAGAGGCGGACACCAGGTCTACCCGGCTCCGGAACAACAGGTGTACCTCGCTCCGGGGCCGGCGGCGGACATCAGGTTGACCCGGCTCTGGGAGAAAAGTCTACCTCTCTCCGGGGAGGGCGGCGGACACCAGGTCAACCCGGCTCCGGGGCAGGCGTGCCGCCGGGGAGGGCGCCGCTGAGTCGAGGCGGCCGGTCGCGTGGGAGTCGGGTCTACCTCGCTTCGAGGCTGGCGGTGGACATCAGGTCTACCCGGCTCCGGAACAACAAGTCTACCTCGCTCCCGGGCCGGCGGCGGATTTCAGGTCTATCAGGCTCCGGGACAACAGGTCTACCTTGCTCCGAGGGAGGGCGGCCTACACCGGGTTGACCTGGCTGCGGGGCGAGGGTGCCGCCGGGGCAGGCGCCGCTGAGTCGAGGAAGCATGTCGCGGGGGCAACAAGTCTGCTTTGCTACGGGGAAGGCGGCAAACACCGGGTCGACCCGTATCCTAGGTCGGCGGGCCGCCGGAGAGGGCACCGGCGAGTCGGCCGGTCACAAAAGCAATGGGTCTACTTCGCTTCGAGGCTGGTGGCAGGCACCAGGTCTACCTGACTCCAGAACAAGTGGTCTACCTCTCTCCGGGGCCGGCAGCGGATATCAGGTCTATCAGGCTCCGGGACAACAGGTCGAGCTCGCTCCGAGGGAGGGCGGCCTACACCGGGTCGACCCGGCTGCGGGGCGAGGGTGCAGCCGGGGCGGGCACCGCCGAGTCGAGGAGGCATGTCGCGGGGGCAACGGGTCTGCTTTGCTACGGGGAAGGCGGCAGACACCGGGTCTACCCAGATCCGTAACACCAGGTCTACGTCACTCCGGGGCTGGCGGTGGACATCAGGTGTGCCCGGCTGCAAGACAACAAGTCTACCTCGCTCCGGGGAGGGCGGCGGACACCTGGTCGACCCAGTTGAGGGGCCGGCGTGCCACCGGGGAGGGCACCGTTGAGTCAGCCGGTCGCGGGGGCAACGGGTCTACCTCGATCCGGGGCCAGCAACGGACACCAGATCTACCCGGGTCCGGAAAAACAGGTCTACCTCGCTCCAGGGCCGGCGGCATACATCAGGTCTACCAGGCTCCAAGACAGTAGGTCTACCTCACTCCGGGGAGGGCGGCGGGCACCGGGTCGACCCGGCTCCGGGGTGGGCATGCCGCCGGGGAGGTCGCTGCTGAGTCGAGGCGGCTGATCGCACGGGCAACGGGTCTACCTCGCTCCGGGGCCAGCGGCGGACCCCAGGTCTACCCAACTCTGGAAAAACAGGTCTACCTCGCCCCGGGGCTGGCAGCGGACATCAGGTCTACCCGGCTTTGGGACAACAGGTCTACCTCGCTCCGGGAAAGGCGGCGGACACCGGGTCAACCCGGCTTTAGGGCCGGCCGGCCGCCGGAGAGGGCGCCGCCGAGTCGGCCGGTCGCGGGGGCAACGGGTCTACCTCGCTCTGGGTCCGGCGGCGTACATCAGGTCAACCCGGCTCCGGGAGAAAAGTCTACCTCTCTCTGGGGAGGGCGGCGGACACCGGGTCGACCCGGCTCCGGGGCCAGGGTGCCGCCGGAGAGGACGCCGCCGAGTCGAGGCGGCCGGTCGCAAGGGCAAAGGATTTACCTCGCTCCGGGGCCGGCGGCAGACACCGGGTCTACCCAGATCCGGAACACCAGGTCTACCTCGCTCCGGGGCCGGTGGCGGACATCAGGTGTGCCCGGCTCCAAGAAAACAAGTCTACCTCGCTCCGGGGAGGGCGGCCTACACCGGGTCGACCCGGCTGCGAGGCGAGGGTGCCACCGGCGTGGGCACCGCCGAGTCGAGGAGGCATGCCGCGGGGGCAACAGGTCTGCTTCGCTACGGGGAAGGCGGCAAACACTGGGTCGACCCGTATCCTAGATTGGCGGGCCACCGGAGAGGGCACCGGCGAGTCGGCCAGTTGCAAGGGCAACGGGTCTACCTCGCTTCGAGGCTGGCAGCAGACATCGGGTCTACCCGGCTCCGGAACAACAGGTCTACCTCGCTCCCGGGCCGGCGGCGGACATCACGTCTACCAGGCTCCAGGACAACAGGTCTACCTCGCTCCGAGGGAGGGCGGCCTACACCGGGTTGACCCGGCTGCGTGGCGAGGGTGCCGTCGGGGCGGGCACCGCTGAGTCGAGGAGGCATGTCGCGGGGGCAACGGGTCTGCTTCGCTACGGGGAAGGCGGCGGACACCGGGTCTACCCAGATCCGGAACAGCAGGTCTACCTTGCTCCGGGGCCGGCGGCGGACATCAGATGTGCCCGGCTCCAAGACAACAAGTCTACCTCGCTCCGGGGAGGGCGGCCTACACCGGGTCGACCCGGCTGCGGGGCGAGGTTGCCACCGGGGCGGGCGCCGCCGAGTCGAGGAGGCATGTCGCGGGGGCAACGGGTGTGCTTCGCTACGGGGAAGGCGGCGGACACCGGGTCTACCCAGATCCGGAACACCAGGTCTACGTCACTCCGGGGCTGGCGGTGGACATCAGGTGTGCCCGGCTGCAAGACAACAAGTCTACCTCGCTCCGGAGAGGGCGGCGGACACCTGGTCGACCCAGTTGAGGGGCCGGCGTGCCGCCGGGGAGGGCACCGTTGAGTCAGCCAGTCGCGGGGGCAACGGGTCTACCTCGCTTCGAGGCTGGCGGCAGGCACCAGGTCTATCTGACTCCAGAACAAGTGGTCTACCTCTCTCCGGGGCCGGCGGCGTACATCAGGTGTACCCGGCTCCAAGACAGCAGGTCTACCTCTCTCCGGGGAGGGCGGCGGGCAACAGGTCTACCTCGCTCCGGGGTCGGCGGCGGACCCCAGGTCTACCCAACTCTGGAACAACAGGTCTACCTCGCCCCGGGGCTTGCAGCGGACATCAGGTCTACCTGGCTTTAGGACAACAGGTCTACCTCGCTCCGGGAAAGGCGACGGACACCGGGTTGACCCGGCTTTGGGGCCGGCAGGCCGCCGGAGAGGGTGCCGCCGAGTTGGCCGGTCACGGGGGCAACGGGTCTACCTCGCTCCGGGTCCGGCGGCGTACATCAGGTCAACCCGGCTCCGGGAGAAAAGTCTACCTCTCTTTGGGGAGGGCAGCGGACACCGGGTCTACCCAGATCCGGAACACCAGGTCTACCTTGCTCCGGGGCCGGCAGCGGACATCAGGTGTACCCGGCTCCGGGACAGCAGGTCTACCTCTCTTCGGCGAAAGGGGCGGACACCGGGTCGACTCGGCTCCTGGGCCGGAGTGCCGCCGAGGAGGGCGCCACTGAGTCGAGGCGCCCAGTCGCGTGGGGCGACGGGTCTGCCTCGCTACGGGGAGGGTGGCAGACACCGAGTCGACCTGACTCCGGGGCCGGCGTTCCGCTGAGGAGGACGCCGCCGAGTCAAGAAGGCCGGTCGCAGGGGGCGACAGGTCTGCCTTGCTCCAGGGAGGGCGGCGAACAACGGGTCGACCTGGCTGAGGGCCCGACGTTCCGCCAGGAAGGGCGCAGCCGAGTCGAGGTGGCCGGTCGCGAAGGCGACGGGTCAGCTACACTACAGATAGTGCGGCGGACATCGGGTCGACCCGGCTCCGGGGCGGGCGTGCCGCCGGGGAGGGTGCGGCCAAGTCGAGGCGGATGGTCGCGTGGGCAACGGGTCTGCCTCTCCACAGGGAGGGCGGCGGACACCTGGTCAACCCGGCTCCGAGGCCGGCGTGCCGCCGGCGAGGGCGCCGCAGAGTCGGCCTGTCACGGGGGAAAGACGTCTACCTCGCTCCGAGGCCGTCGGTGGACCCCAGCTTTACCCGGCTTAGGGAAAAAAGGTCTATCTCGCTCCAAGGCCGGCGGTGCACAACAGGTCTACCTCGCTCCGGAACAACAGGTCTACCTCGCACTTAGTCGTATTGCGGCAAACACCGAGTCTACCCGGGTCTGGGGTTGGCGGCATGCCAGGGTGGGTGCCGTCGAGTCGGCCGGTCGCGGGGACAACGGGTCTGCCTCGCTCCAGGGAGGGCGGCGGACACCGGCTCGACCCGGCTCCGGGGCCAGCGGGCCACCGGGAAGGGCGCCGCCGAGTCGAAGAGGCCAGTCGCAAAGGCAACGTGTTTCCCTTGCTCCGGGGATGGCGGCGGACACCAGGTCGACCAGGCTCCAGGGACGGTGGGCCGCCGGGAGGGCGCCCCCTAGGCGGCCGGTCGCAAGGGCAACGGGTCTGCCTCACTCCGGGGTGCGCGGCGGACACAGGGTCTACCCGGCTCTGGAGCCGGCGCACCGGGGGGGAGGGCGCCGCCAGGTCAGTCGGTCGCAAGAGCAACGGGTCTGCCTCCCTCCGGTAACGGCGCCAGACACCGGGTCTACCCGTCTCCAGGTCTGGCGTGCCGCCAGGGAGAGCGCCGCAGAGGCGAGGCGGCTGGTCGCGGGGACAGCGAATCTGCCTCTCTCCGGGGAGCGTGCCGGACACCGGGTCGACCCCACACTGGAGGCGGCGGGCTGCCGGGGAAGGCGCCGCCGAGTCGAGGTGGTCGGTCGCGGGGGCAACGTGTCTGCCTCGCTCCGGGGAGGGCGGTGGACAGCAGGTCGACCCGGCTCTGGGGCCGGCGAGCTGACAAGGAAGGCGCCGCCGAGTCGACCTGGCCGGTCGCTGGGGAAAGGGGTCTGCCTCCCTCCGGGGATGGCGGCAGACACCGAGTCTACCCGTCTCCGGGGCCGTCGTATCGCCAAGGAGAGCGCCGCCGAGGCAAGACGGCCGGTCGCGGAGACAACGGGTCTGCCTCGCTCTGGGGAGGGCGGCACACACCGGGTCTACCCAGCTCTGGGGTCGTGGGGTTGCGGGGATGGCGGCCCCTTCGCCGCCGGTCGCGGGACAACGGGTCTGCCTCGCTCCAGGGAGAGCGGCGGACACCGGTTCTACCCGGCTCCGGAGCCGGCGGGCCACCGGGGAGGGCGCCGCCGAGTCGAGGCGGCCGGTCGCGAAAGCAACAGGTCTGCCTCTCTCCTGGGATGGCGGCAGACACAGTGTCTACCCGTCTCCGGGGCCGTTGTGCCGCCGGGAAGAGCGCCGCCCAGGCGAGGGGGCCGGTCGCGGGGACAACGAATCTGCCTCGCTCCGGGGAGCGTGGCGGACACCAGGTCGACCCGGCTCCAAGGCCGGCGGGCTGCCGAGGAGGGCGCCTCCGAGTCGTGCTCCAAGGCCGGCGTGGTGCTGGGGAGGGTGCCGCGGAGCTGGCTGGTCGCGGGGGCAACAGGTCAACCTCGCTCCGAGGCCGGCGGCGGATTCCAGCTTTACCCGCCTCCGGGACAACAGGTCTACCTCGCATTTAGTCTTATTGCGGCAAACACCATGTCTACTCGGCTCTGGGGCCGGCGGCATGCCAGGTTGGGCGCCGACAAGTCGCCTCGCTCTCAAAAGGGCGGTGGCCACCTGGTCTACCCCGCTCAGGGGCCGGTGTGCTGCCGGCAAGAGCGCCGAGGAGGCGAGGCGGCCGCTCGCGGGGGCAACGGTTCTTCCTCGCTCCGGGGAGGGCAGCGGACACTGGGTCTACCCAGCTCTGGAGCTGGCACACCGCTGGGGAGGGCGCCGCCGAGTCGGCTGGTCGCAGGGGCAACAAGTCTGCCTCGCTCCTGGGAGAGCGGCGGCCACCTAGTCTACCCGGTTTAGAGGCCAGTGGGCCGCAAGGGAGGGCGCCGCCGAGTCGAGGCGGTCGGTCGCGGGGGCAACAGGTCTGCCTCGCTCCAGGGAGTGTGGCGGACACCAGGTCGACCCAGCTCCGGGGCCGGCGGGCTGCAGGGGAGGGCGCTGCGGAGTCGAGGCGGTCGGTCGCGGGGGCAACAGGTCTGCCTCGCTCCGGGGAAGGCGGCGAACACCGTGTCGACACGGCTCCGGGACCGGCGAGCCACATGGTTGGCCGGTCACGGGGGCAACTGGTCTACCTCACTCCGAGGCCGGCGGCGGACACCACCTCGACCCGACTCCGCAACCACAGGTCTACCTCGCTCCAGGAAAACAGATTAACCTCACACTTAGTCTTATTGTGGAGGATACCGGGTCGACCCGGCTCTGGGGCCGGCGGCCCGCCAGTGTGGGCGCCACTGAGTCTGCTGGTCGTGGGGAACACGGGTCTGTCTCGTTCGGGGGAGGGTGGCGGACACCGGGTCGACCCGGCTCTGGGGTCAGCGGGCCATTGCAGAGGGCGCCGCCGAGTCGAGTCGACCGGTCGCAGGGGCAACGGGTCTGCCTGGCTCCGAGGAGTGCGGCAGACACCAGGTCTACCCAGCTTTGGGGTCGGCGGGCCGCCGGAGAGGGCGCACCCTAGGCGACCTGTCGCGGGGGCAACGGGTCTACCTCTCTCTGGGGAAGGCGACAGACACCGGGTCGACTCCTCTTCGGGGTCGGCGTGTAGCCGGGGAGGGCGCCGTGGAGTCGGCCGGTCGCGGGGGCAACAGGTCTACCTCACTCCGAGGCCGGCGACGGACACCAGCTCTACCCGGTTCCGGGACAACGGGTCTACCTTGCTCCGGGGCCAGCGGCGGATACCAGGTCTACCTCGCTCCGGGAAGACAGGTCTAGCTCGTTCTTATTGCGTCGGACACCGGGTCTACCCACCTCTGGGGCTGGCGACATGCCAGTGGGGGCGCCACCGAGTCGCCCGGTCGCGGGGACAAAGGGTCCGCCTTGCTCCGAAGCCGGCCACCACCTGGTCGACCCAGCTCCAGGTCCGGAGGGCCGCCGGGGAGGGCGTCGCTGAGTTGAGTCGGCCAGTCGCGAAAGCAACAGGTCTGCCTCGCTCCTGGGATGGTGGCAGACACCGTGTCTACCCATCTCCGAGGCCAGTGGGCCGCCGGGAGGAGCGCCGCCCAGGCGACGCGGCCGGTCACGATGACAACGAATCTGCCTCGCTCCGGGAAGCGTGGCGGACACCGGGTCGACCCAGCTCCGGGGCTGGCGGGCTGCCGAGGATGGTGCCTCCGAGTCGACGCGACCGGTCACGGGTGCAACGGGTCTGCCTCGCTCCGGGGACGGCGGCAAACACCGGGTCGACCCGGCTCCGGGGACGGCGTGGTGTCGGGGACGGCGCTGCGGAGGCGGCCGCTCGCGGGGGCAACGGGTCTGCCTCAGTCCGGGGAGGGCGGCGGACACTGGGTCTATCCGGCTCCGGAAGAACAGGTCTACCTCGCTCCGAGGCCGGCGGCAAACACCAGGTCTCTTTCACTCCGGGACAACAGATCTACCTCGCTCTTAGACTTATTGCTGCGGACACCGGGTCTACTCGGCTCTGGGGCCGGCGGCATGCCATGGTGAGCGCCACCAACTCAGCCGGTCGCGGGGACAACGCGTATTCCTTGCTCTGGAATTGGCGGCCACCGGGTCGACCCAACTCCGGGTCTTGCGGGTTGCTGGGGAGGGCGCCGCCGAGTCGGCCGGTCGCAGGGGCAACGGGTCTGCCTCGATCTGGGGCCAGCAGCAGACACCAGATCTACTCGGCTCCGGAACAACAGGTCTACCTCGCTCTTGGGAGCGCAACAGACACTGGGTCGACCCGGCTTCGGGGCCGGCGTGCCGCTGGAGAGGGCTTCGCCGAGTCGATGCAGCTGGTCGCCGAGGCAAGGAGTCTGCCTCGCTCAGGGGAGAGTGGCAGACATCGGGTCTACCCGGCTCCGGAACAACAGGTCTACCTCGCTCCCGGGCCGGCGGCGGACATCAGGTCTACCAGGGTCCTGGACAACATGTCTACCTCGCTCCGAGGGAGGGCAGCCTACACCGGGTCGACCCGGCTGCGGGGCGAGGGTGCCGCCGGGGTGGGCGCCGCCGAGTCGAGGAGGCATGTCGCGGGGGCAACGGGTCTGCTTCGCTACATGGAAGGCGGCGGACACCGGGTCGACCCGTATCCTAGGTCGCCGGGCCGCCAGGGAGGGCACTGCCTAGTCGGCCGGTCGCAAGGGCAACGGGTCTACAGCGCTCCGGGGCCAGCGGTAGACACCAGGTCAACCCGGCTCCGGAATAACAGGTCTACCTCGCTCCGGGGCTGGCAGCGAACATCAGGTCTACCCGGCTCCGGGACAACAGGTCTACCTTGCTCCGGGAAAGGCGGCGGACACCGGGTCGACCCGGCTCCGAGGCAGGCGTGCCGCCGGGGAAGGCGCCACCTAGTCGAGGCGGCCGGTCACGGGGGAGTCGGGCCTACCTCACTTCGGGTCCGGCGGCGGACACCGGGTCTACCCTGATCCGGAACACCACGTCTACCTCGCTCCGGGGCCGGCAGTGGACATCAGGTGTGCCCGGCTCCAAGACAAGAGGTCTACCTCGCTCCTGGGAGGGCGGCGGACACCGGGTCGACCCGGCACCTAGGCCGGCGGGTCCACGGGGAGGGCGCCGCAGAGTCGAGTCTGCCGATCGCAAGGGCAACGGGTCTACCACGCTCAGGGTCCGGCGGCGGACACTGAGTCTACCCGGATCCGGAACACCAGGTCTACCTCGCTCCGGGGAAAGGGGCGGACACCAGGTCGACCCAGCTCCTAGGCCGGCGTGCCGCCAGGGATGGCGCCGCCAAGTCGAGGCAGCCTGTGGTGGGGGCGAGGGGTCTGCTTTGCTACGGGGAGGGCGGCGGACTCCAAGTCAACCTGACTCTGGGGCCGGCGTGCTGCCAGGGAGGGCGCTGCACAGTCAAGGCGGCCAGTCGCGGGGGCGACGGGTCTGCCTCGCTACGAGGAGGGCGGCGGACACCGGGTCTGCTCGGCTCCAGAACATCAGATCTACCTCGCTCCGGGGCCGGCGGCGGACATCAGGTCTACCCGGCTCCGGGACAACAGGTCTACCTCGCTCTGAGGGAAGGCGGCGGACACCGGGTCGACCCATATCCTACGCCGGAGTCGCCCAATCGCAAGGGCAACGGGTCTGCCTCCTTCCGGGCAGGGGGGCAAACACCGGGAAGACCCGGCTTTTAGGCCAGAGGGCCGTCGGGTAGGGTGTCGCCGAGTCAGCTGGTCACAAGGGCAACAGGTCTACCTCGGTTTGGGACCGGCGGCTGACACCAGGTCTACCCAACTCTGGAACAACGGGTCTACCTCACTGCGGGGAGCGCGGCGGACACTGGGTCGACCTGGCTCCGGGGCCGGCGTGCCGCCAGGGAGGGCGCCGTTGAGTCGAGGCGCCCGGTCGCGGAAGCAACGGGTCTGCCTCGCTCCTGGCAGGGCGGCGGACACCGGGTCGGCCCGGCTCCTAGGCCGGCAGGTCGCTAGGGAGGGCGGCGCCGAGTCGAGGCAGCCATTCGCAAGGGGCAATGCATCTGCCTCACGCCGGGAATGGCAGCGGACACCGGGATGACCCAGCTTCAGGGCCGGCGGGCCGCCAGGGAGGGCACCGCCGAGTCGGCCAGTCGCGGGGGCAGCGGGTCTACCTCGCTCCGGGGCCAGCGGCGGACATCAGGTCTACCCGGCTTCCGGACAACAGGTGTACCTCGCTCTTGGGAGGGCAACAGACACCGGGTCGACCCGGCTCTGGGGCTGGCGTGCCGCCGGAGAGGGCGCCGCCAAGTCGAGGCAGCTGGTCACCGAGGCAAGGAGTCTGCCTCGGCTCAGGAAAGGGCGGCGGACATCAGGACGACCCGGATCCTAGGCCAGCGGGCCGCCGCGAAGCGCGCCGCCGAGTGGGCCGGTCGCAGGGGCAGCGGGTCTACCTCGCTCTGGGGTCATCGGCAGACACCGGGTCTGCCCGGCTCCGGAACATCAGATCTACCTCGCTCCAGGGCCGGCGGCGGACATCAGGTCTACCCGGCTCCGGGACAACAGGTCTACCTCGCTCCGAGGGAAGGCGGCGGACACCAGGTCGACCCGTATCCTAGGCCGGAGTCGCCCAATCGCAAGGGCAACGGGTCTGCCTCCTTCCGGGCAGGGGGGCAAACACCGGGAAGACCCGGCTTTGGGGCCAGCGTACCGCCGGGGTGGGCGCCGCCGAGTCAAGGCGGTCCGTAGCGGGGGCAACGGGTCTGCCTCGCTTCGGGGTAGGCGGCGGACATCAGGTCTACCAGGCTCTGGGAGAAAAGGTCTACCTCTCTCCGTGGAGGGCGGTGGACACCAAGTCGACCCGGCTCCGGGGCCAGGGTATCGCCAAAGAGAACGCCGTCGAGTCGAGGCGGCCGGTCGCACGGGCAACAGGGTTTACCTCGCTCCGGGGCCGGCGGCAGACACCAGGTCTACCCAACTCCGGAACAAGAGGTCTACCTCGCCCCGGGGCCGGCGGTGGACATCAGGTCTACCCGGCTCCAAGACAAAAGGTCTACCTTGCTTCGGGGAGGGCAAAGGACATGGGGTCGACCCGGATCCTAGGCCGGCGGGTCGCTGGGAAGGGCGGCGCCGAGTCGAGGCGGCCGGACGCAAGGGCAACGGGTCTACCTCGCTCCGGGGCCAGCGGAGGGCACCGGGTCTACCCGGCTCCAGGACAACAGGTTTAATTCCCTCCGGGGCCAGCGGCGGAAATCAGGTCTACCCGGCTCCGGGACAACAAGTCTACCTCTCTCCAGGGAAAGCAGCGGACACCGGGTCGACCCAGATCCTGGGCCAGCGTGCCGCCGAGTAGGGCGTTGCCGAGTCGAGGCAGCCGGTTGCGGGGGCAACGGGCCTGCTTTGGTATGGGGAGGGTGGCGGAAACCGGGTCGACCAGGCTCCGTCGCGGGCGTGCCTCCGGGGAGGGCGCCGCCGAGTCGAAGCGGCCAGTCGCAAAAGCAACGGGTCTGCCTCGCTCCGGGGCCAGCGGCGGACACCGGGTCTACCCGGCTCCAGGACAACATGATTACCTCCCTCCGGGGCCGACGACGGACATCAGGTGTACCCGGCTTCAGGACAGCAAGTCTACCTCTCTCTGGCGAAAGGGGCGGACACTAGGTCGACCCGGCTCCTGGGCCAAGGTGCCGCCAGGGAGGGCGCTGCCGAGTCGAGGCGGCCAGTCGCAAGGGGCAACTGGTCTGCCTCGCTCCGGGAATGGCGGCGGACACTGGTTCAACCCGGCTACAAGGCCGGCGCCGGGGAGGGCACCGCTGAGTCGGCCGGTCGCAGCGGGCAATGGGTCTACCTTGCTCTTGGGAGGGCAACAGACACCGGGTCGACCCGGCTCCAGGGCTGACGTGCCGCCGGAGAGGGCGCCGCCGAGTCGAGGCAGCTGGTCGCCGAGGCAAGGAGTCTGCCTTGCTCAGGGGAGGGTGGCGGACACCGGGTCGACCCGGCTCCGGGACAACAGGTGACGCCGGGGAGGGCGCCAGTGAGTTGAGGCAGCCGGTCGCCGAGGCGACAGGTCTGCTTTGCTGCAGGGAAGGTGACGGACACTGGGTCGACACGGCTCTGGGACAACAGGTCTACCTCGCTCCGTAGAAGGCGGCAGACAACGGGTAGACCCGTATCCTAGGCCGGTGGGCCGCCGGGGAGGGCGCCGCCGAGTCGGCCGGTCGCAAGGGCAACGGTTCTACTTCGCTCCGGGGCCGGCGGCAGACATCAGGTCTACCCGGCATCGGGACAACAGGACTACATCGTTCCGGGGAGTTTGGCGGAAACCGGGTCGACCCGGCTTTGTGGCCGACGTGCCGCCAGGGAGGGCGCCGCCAAGTCGAGGCGGATGGTGGCGGGGGCGACGGTTCTGCCTTGCTACGGGGAGGGTGGCGGAAAAGGGTCGACCAGGCTCCATCGAGGGCGTGCCTCCGGGGA
Organism: Erithacus rubecula; assembly: GCF_903797595.1. Lineage (NCBI taxonomy): Eukaryota > Metazoa > Chordata > Aves > Passeriformes > Muscicapidae > Erithacus > Erithacus rubecula. The sequence goes on along the minus strand of NW_027636013.1, from coordinate 86,428 downwards.
GGGCGCCGCCGAGTCGAAGCAGCTGGTCGCAAGAGGCAACAGGTCTGCCTCGCTCCAAGGATGGCGGCTGACTCCGGGTCAACCCTGGTTCGGGGTCGGCGTGCCGCCGGGGAGGGCGCCGCCGCGTCGTGGTGGCCGGTCGCGAAGGGTCTGCCTCGCTCCGGGGCTGGCGGCGGACACCAGGTCTTCCCGGCTGAAGAACAACAGGTCTATCTTGCTCCGGAGCCGGCGGCGGACATCGGGTCAACCCAGCTCTAGGGACGCGCGTGCTGCCAGAGAGGGCGCCGCCGAGTCGAGGCGGCCGGTCGCGGGGGCAACGGATCTCCCTCGCTTCGGGCAAGGCAGCGGACACCGGGTTGACCCGGCTCCTAAGCCGGCATGCCGCCGGGGAGGGCGCTACCAAGTCGGCCGGTAGCAAGGGCAACAGGTCTACCTCGCTCCGAGGCCGGCAGCGCACATCAGGTCTACCCAGAACGGGAACAACAGCTCTACCTCGCTCCAGGGCCGGCGGCACACATCAGGCCTACCCGGCTCCAGGACAACAGGTCTACCTCGCTCAGGGGAGGGCAGCAGACACCGGGTCGACCTGGCTCCGGGGCCACGGCGCCGCCAGGGATGGCGCCGCCGAGTTGAGGCGGCTATTCGAGGGATAAACGGGTCTTCCTCGCCGCAGGGCCCGCGACGGACACCAGGTCTACCCGGCTCCGGGACAACAGTTCTACCTCTCTCCGCGGAGGGCGGCGAACACCGGGTCGAACCGGCTCCGAGACCAGGGTGCCGCTGAAGACAACGCCGCCGAGTTGAGGCGGCCGGTCGCAGGTGCAAATGGTCTGCCTTGACCCGGGGAGAGCGGCGAACACCATGTTGGCCCCGCTCCGGGACGGGCGTGCCGCCGGGGACGGCACCGCCGTGTCGAGGCGACCGGTCGCGGGTGGCAGCAAGTCTGCATCGCTCCAGGCAGGGCAGCGGACATTGTGTGGACCCGGCTCCGAAGCCGGCGTGTCACCGGGGAGGTCGCAGCCAAGTTGAACCGGCCGGTCGCGGGCGCAAAGGGTCTGCCTCGCTCCAGGGCCGGCGGTGGACACCAGGTCTACCCGGCTCCGGGATAACAGGTCTACCTCGCTCAAAGGAGGGCGGCGGACACCTGGTAGACCCGGCTCCAGGGCCAACGTGTCGCCGGGGATGGCGCCATCGAGTCGAGGCGGCTAGTCGCGGGGGGCAACGGGTCTGCCTCGCTCCGGGGAGGGCGGCGGACACCGGGTCGACCCGACTCCGGGGCGGACGTGCCGCCGGGGAGGGCGCCGCCGTGTCGAGGCAGCCTGTCGCGAGGTACGACGGGTCTGCCTTGCTACAGGGAGGGCGGCGTACACGGGGTCGACCCGGCTCCGGGGTTGGCGTGCCGTCGGGGAGGGCGCCACAGAGTTGAGGAGGCCGGTCGCGGGGGCAATGGGTTTGCCTCGCTACGGGGAGGGCGGCGGACACCGGGTCGACCCAGCTCCGGGGCGTGCGTGCCGCCGGGGAGGGTGCCGCAGAGTCGAGGCGGCCGGTCGCGGGGGCAACGCGTCTTCCTGGCTCCAGGGCCGGCGGCAGACACCAGGTCTACCCGCCTCCGGAACAACAGGTCTACCTTGCTCCGGGGACTGCAGTGGACATCAGGTTTACCTGGCTCCGGGACAACAGGTCTACCTCGCTCCGGGGACGGCGGCGGACATCAGGTTTTCTTGGCTCCAGGACAACAGGTCTACCTCGCTCCGTGGCCGGCGGCAGCCACCGGGTCGACCCGGCTCCAGGGACGGGCGTGCCACCGAGGAGGGCGCCGCCGAGTCGAGGCGGACAGTCGCAGAGGCAACGGGTCTGCCTCACTACGGGGAGGGCGGTGGAGACCGGGTCGACACGGCTTCGGAATCGGCGTGCTGCCGGGGATGACACCGCCGAGTCGAGGCGGCCGGTTGTGGGAACGACGGTTCTGCCTCTCTTTGGGGAGGGCGGCGGAAACCAGGTCGTCCCGGTTCTGGGGCCCGCGTGCCACCGTGGAGTGCGCCGTCGAGTCGAGGCGGCAGGTCGCGGTGTTTACGGGTCTGCTTCGCTCCGGGGAGTGTGGCAGATACCGGGTCGTCTCGGCTCCAGGGCAGGCCGGGGAGGGCACCGCAGAATCGAGGTGGCCGGTCGCGAGGCAATGGGTTTGCCTTGCTACGGGGATGGCGGCGGACACCGGGTCGACCCAGCTCCGGGGCGTGCGTGCTGCCGGGGAGGGTGTCGCAGAGTCGAGGCGGCCGGTCGCGGGGGCAACGCGTCTTCCTGGCTCCAGGGTCGGCGGCAGACACCAGGTCTACCTGGCTCCGGAACAACAGGCCTACCTCGCTCCGGGGACGGAGGCGGAAATCAAGTTTACCTGGCTCCGGGACAACAGGTCTACCTCGCTCCGGGGCCGGCGGCAGCCACCGGGTCGACCCGGCTCTAGGGACGGGCGTGCCACCGAGGAGGACGCCGCCGAGTCGAGGTGGCCGGTGGCGGGGGCGACAGGTCTGCCTCGCTACGGGGAAGGCAGCGGACACCAGGTCGACCCGGCTCCAAGGCCAGGGTGCCGCAGGAGAGGACGCCGCCGAGTCGAGGCGGCCAGTCGTGAGGGGTAACGGTTCTGCCTCGCTCCAGGGAGAGCGGCGGACACCGGGTCGACCCGGCTCCAAAGCGGGCGTTCCAACAGGCAGGGCGCCGCCAAGTCGAGGCGCCCGGTCGCATGGGGCAACGAGTCGACTTCGCTCCGGGGCCGGCGGCGGACATCAGGTCTACTCGGCTGCGGGACAAGAGGTCTACCTCGCTTCGGGGAGGGCAGCGGACACCGGGTCAACCCGGCTCCGAGGTCAGCGTGCCGCCCGGGAGGGCGCCGCCGAGTCGAGGCGGATGGTCACGGAGGGAGAAAGGACTGCCTCGCTCCGGGAAGGGCGGCGGACACCGGGTCCTAGCAATTCCGGGGCGGGTGTGCTGCCAAGGTGGGCGCCGCCGAGTCGAGGATGTCAGTTGCAGGGGCAACGGGTCTACATCGCTGCGGGTCCAGCGGCGGACACCAGGTCTACCCGGCTCCAAGTCAAAAGGTCTACTTCGCTACGGTGAGGACGGCGGACACCGGGTGGACCTGGCTCCAGGGCAGGCGTGCCTCCAGGGAGGGCGCCGCCGAGTTGAGGCGGCCGGTCGCGGGGGAAACGGGTTTACCTCGCTCCGGGGCGGCGGTGGACACCAGGTCTACCCGGCTCCAAGACATCGGGTCTCCCCCGCTCCAGGGAGAGTGGCAGACACCGGGTCGAACCGGCTACGGGGCCACGGTGCCGCGGGAGTGGACGCCCCCGAGTCGAGGCGGCCGGTCGCGGGTGCAACCTGTCTGCCTCGCCCTGATGAGGACGGCGGACACCGGGTCGACCCGGCCCTGGGGCCGGCGTGCTGCCGGGAATGGCGCTGCCGAGTCGAGGGGGCTGGTCGCGGGGGGCGACAGGTCTGACTCGCTACAGGGAGGGCGGTGGACATTGTGTGGACCCGGCTCTGGAGCCGGCGTGTTGCCTGGGAGGGCTCCGCCAAGTCGAGGCGGCCGGTCTCGATTGCAAGGGGTTTACCTTGCTCTGGGGCCGGTGGCGGATATCAGGTCTACCCTGCTCCGGGACAACAGGTCTGCCTCGCTCCGCGGAGGGCGGCGGAAATCAGGTCGGCTCGGCTCCGGGGTTGGCGTGTCGTCAGGGAGGGCGCCGCCGAGTCGGCCGTTCGCAAGGGCAATGGGTCTACCTCGCTCCGGGGCCGACGGCGAGCACTAGGTCTACCCGACTCCAGGACAACAGGTCTACCTCGCTCCAGGGCAGATGGCGGACATCAGGTGTACCCGGCTTTGGGAAAACTGGTCTACCTCCCTCTGGGGAGGGCGGCGGAAACCGTGTCAAACCGGCTCCGGGGCCGGCTTGCCGCCGGGGAGGGCGCTGCCGAGTTGAGGCAGACGGTCGCGGGGGCAAGAGATCTGCCTCGCTCCGGGTAGGGCGGCGGACACTGGGTCGACCCGGCTCTGAGGCCGGCATATCGCCGGGGTGGGCGCCGCTGAGTTGAGGCGGCCGGTCGCGGGGGCAACGTATCTGCCTCGCTCCGGGTAGGGCGGGGAACAACGGGTCAACCCGGCTCCTAGGCCGGCGTGACAACGGGGAGGGCGCCATCGAGTCGACCGGACACAAGAGCAACGGGTCTACCACGCTTCGAGGCTGGCGGCAGACACCAGGTCTACCTGGCACCGGAACAACAGGTCTACCTCGCTCCGGGGTCAGCGGCGGAAATCAGGTCTACCTGGCTCCGGATCAACAGGACTACCTTGCTCGGGGGAGGGCGGCAAACTTCGGGTGGACCCGGCTCCAGGGCGGGCGTGGCGCCAGGGAGGGCGCCGCCGAGTTGAGACAGCCGGTCGCGGGGGCAACGGGTTTACCTCGTACCGGGGCCGGCCACGGACATCAGGTCTACTTGGCTCTGGGACAATGGATCTGCCTCGCTCCGGGGAGGGCGGCGGACATCGGGTCGGCCCGACTTCGGGGCAAGCGTGCCGCCGAAGAGGGCGCCGCAGAGTCGAGGCGGCCGATCTCAAGGGCGACGGTTCTGCCTCGCTACAGGGAGGGAGGCGGACACCGGGTCGACCCGGCGCTGGGGCGGGCGTGCCGCCTGGTAGGGCACCACCGAGTCGAGGAGGCCGTTCATGGGGGCAACGGGTCTACCTCGCTCCAGGGCCGGCGGCGTACACCAGTTCTACCTGGCTCCGGGACAACAGGTCTGCCTCGCTCCGGGGAGGGCGGCGGACACCCGGTCCACCGGGCTCCGGGGCATGCCTGCTGCCGGGGAGGGCGCTGCACAGTCGAGTCGGCCGGTAGTGGGGGCAACGGGTCTACTTTGCTCCGGGGACAGCAGCGGACACCAGGTCGACCCGGCTGAGGGGCCGGCGTGGAGCCAGAGAGGGCGCCACCTAGTCGGCCGGTCGCAAGGGCAACGGGTCTACCTCGCTCCAGCGAGGGCAGCGGACAAAGGTTCGACACGGCTCCGGTACTGGCGTGCCGCCGGGCATGGCGCCGCCAAGTCGAGGCGGAAGGTTGCTGGGGCAATGAATCTGCCTCGCTCCGGGGAGGGCGGCGGACATCGGTTCGACGCGGCTTTGGTACCGGCGTGCCGCCGGGCATGGCGCCGCCAAGTCGAGGCGGAAGGTCGCTGAGGCAACGAATCTGCCTCGCTCTGGGGAGGGCGGCGGACACGGGGTCGACCGGCTCCGGGGCGGGTGTGTCGCCGGGGAGGGCGTCGCCGAGTCGAGGATGTCGGTCGCAAGGACAACGGGTCTACCTCGCTACGGGGCCGTTGGTGGACACCAGGTATACCCTGCTCCGGGACAATAAATCTACATCGCTCCGGGGAGGGCGGCGGACATCGGGTCGACCCGGCTGAGGGGCCGGCGAGCCGCCGGAGAGGGCGCCACCAAGTCGAGGCGGCCGATGCGGGGGGCAACGGATCTGCCTCGCTCCGGGAGGTCGGCGGACACAGGGTCGACCCGGCTCCTAGGACGGCGTGACGCCAGGAGGGCGCCACCGAGTTAGCCGGTCGCAAAGGGCAACAAGTCTACCTCGCTTCGAGGCTTGGCGGTGGACACCAGGTCTACCAGGCACCGGAACAAGAGGTCTCCCTGCTCCGGGGCCGGCGGCACACATCAGGTCAACCCTGCTCCGGGACAACAGGTTCTACCTCCCTCCGGGGAGGTTGGCGGGACACCCAGTCTACCCGGCTCCGGGGCCAGGTGCCGCCAAGAAGGGCGCCGCGAAGTGAGGCGGCAGTTCGCGGGGGCAAAGGGTCTACCCTTGCTCCAGGGCGGTGGCGGACATTAGGGCTACCGGCTCCGGGACAACAGGTCTACCTCGCTACGGCCGAGGTCGGCGGACACGGGTCGGCCCGGTCAGGATGGCGTAACGCCGGAGAGGGCGCCGCAGAGTCGAGGCGGCCGGTTGCG